>NC_069112.1:28992952-29293507 GCF_025612915.1 Magallana angulata
ATACGATAAGGAAAAAATCAAACAAAGTATATGCAAAAATGAACAAAAAATAGTTCAACATATTACGCATTATATCATAATAATTTGTAAAGTGTTAATTCCCGAGCTTGCGCGGGCTATCACCTAGTATCGTTAAAATATCATAATTTTAAACAAAAATTTTATGTACGATTTAACAGTAACTACTTCCGCTTCAGTTCTGTGAAACCAAAGTGAAAGTAAGCAGTTCAAATTAACAACTTGATATTTAGTGGATTTAGATCTAGTATAGCTAAAAATGTAGTTTTTGTAGTAATGGAGAGTTACTAGAATATAGTATCCTCATTAACATAACTATGTATTCCAAAATAATGCATACCCCACACAATTACTTATCATGCTCAAGTCGCGAGGGGATGCTTCGCTTAGCGATGCCCTTGTTTATTTTTAACTCAGTTTAATGAATCAAAAATATAATTCATGAAATATCCTTGATAGTAATACATTACACAGTTTATGATCATTTTTTAACAGTTTATGATCATTAATTAACCAAATAACAAGAAACATTTTTTTCAATTGTATTCTTTATTAGATTAAGCATTTAAGATATTTATGTTGAATTATCAAAATAAAATAAATAAATTTGATATATGTCTTCGTTTTATTTTTAGTACTCAGTAATATGTCTATATAGGATTTTTTATATATCTGTATTGTTACAACATTTTCTTAATCGTGATAAAAGTCTTAAAACAGGGGGTGAAAACAAGAAATATATCAAAGGATTTAAACAGTTGCTTACAATTAATGAAAAACTAAACATTTCTCCAACAAGGCGTTTGCTCCTATCTAGAAAAGATCTGTTTCTAAATACTACACGGTCGATTGCATAAAATAAAGGATATATTGTACTAAGGAGGTATATCAAGATTATAATGAAAAACATTACAGACATCGAATTTGCTATTCTGGTTCTTCGAACAGAAGACGATTGGTTGTAAAGATAATACAATTTTCGAAAATTCAAATAAATTACAACAATAAATGGAACTCCTGTAACATACAAAGCAAACCCAATTTCACACCAGTCGCGTGTTTCAACAGATATCACACTCATTAAAGTAAGTGTCTGAACTACTCCGTATCCCAAAGTTATTGCTATGGAGTTCATCCACACGGCACAAGACATTAACAAAATTGTAGTACAAGTCATTTTTAAACTTTGCAGGGGATTTGTAATGAACACAAAACGTACATACGTAAGTAAAGCCATATGGAAAAATGCCGAATGAATAAATAAAAAAGTAAATATCTCATATATACTTTGAAAGTTATCTTTAAAATAAAAATCAAATGATTCAGACAAAATTTGAACATATCGAGTCACGGATGCGAGTACGTCAGCCACTGCTAGGCAACTAATAGTGACGTATGTCGGAGTGTAAAGTTGCTTTGAGACAGTAATAAAACCCACGGTGATAGAATTTCCGATAAATCCGATACAGATCAAAGTAGATGCAGCAATAAGAACAAAATCATTCGCCATCTTCGCTGTGTGTTATTCCAATGCACAGTAGTTATAACGTGGATATCAGACGTTTTGTTATGCGTTAGTGCTCTCCTCAATTTACTTATATTGGTGAATCATCTTTCAATGAAAAAAAACAACGTTATTTAAATTCAAGCATTTTCCATTAAAAATTAATCATTCTAATACTAATGTTAAAGTAAATAATTTAATTATATAAGAATTCTTTACAGAATTTTAACACAAAATATGTTACCCCAACATGTGTTGTAATTTATTTAAGGACGTTCTCATATTCAGATTGTTATAAAGTCAAATGCCAGGAGTAAAAATTATTCTGAACAGATAAAGTAGTATTGAAATAGACTATTAGTGACATTTCATTTGATAGTTTTTAATTCTACTCTTGAGTTACGTTTTAAAATAATTTATTAAAAAAGAGGAAATTCGGACAAAATAATTTCACATTTTATTAAACTTCTTTTTAAAACAGAGAAAATTCGGACAAAATATTTCACAGAATCTGTTTTTCACTGAAATTTGTTTGGCAGTACCAAAATATTGAAAGTTCAAATTGTATTTGTTAGTCAACACAGATGGGCATTTATTGCACTTTTTAGGTCTTTCCACCTTTCATGAGAAAGACCTTTGATTTATTTATGTTTTTTGTTCTTTTTTTTCTTTTTTCCTCGGGGTGACTTTTTTGTTATGATGGTTATCCAAACAATTTAAAATGTATGTAATTGGTCAATTATAGTTATGGTACCAAATGACCCTGTGTCTAAAAACTTCCAGAATTTATAGAGTTTTTACCCTTTGAGAAGGAAATGCTTGTGATCGCTACTCCTCTGAAACCATAAGATATAGAGATTTTTAACCAATGTCTTTTGTACACTTACAGGGTTTTTCAATCTATTTATATCGAAATGATCTGCCGTCCCCTTCTTGGAAATTGTTTTTACAGTCAACCTATTCATATTCTACAAAGACTGTTAGCATCTAGAACACGCTCTTTTATTGTTAGGTTTTCTATCTAAATTTTTTTGTAAAGAATAATCACTTGGCAGGCACATCGTAAACAAATATTCAGAAAAGTAATTCAAAAGATATTTACGATTAACAACAGGGACTTTTTATATAAATGGCTTGAAATACACTACAATCTCTTAAAAATTATTTATGGCTTTGGTTTTTTCCCCCGTTTTCTTGTACAACATATATTACATGTATAATTATTTTTTGAATACCTTGTTGAGCAATCTAGTAATTAATTAAACAATATTTAAGGTGGAAAGACCTCTAATTGTTCGAAAACAAATACTCTAATAATTTATTTAGATAATGGTATGGCAGCACCTAATTCAAAAATATTGAAAAATACTTAAAAATGATAAAAGACACAATATCTCGATTTTTTTATTATTGATCTCAGATCAGTTTTATGCCAGCAGATTAAGGATGATATGATTAATTAAATATCATAAATGTTTTAAAATTATTTTTTTGATAAACTGAAAAAAGAATATGTGCGGGATTTAAAAACTGATAGAGGAAATACGGACTTGAATATTTATTTGGTGTTCCTGTTATTTATAAACTGTATTTCACTTGCAAAAAGAGTTCAGCCATTTGTATAAAAAAATCTTCATCAGAGTACATTTTTTTTCTTAAATTTTCAAAAAACTAAAAAAAACCAGGTCATTGACCTAATTTTATGATAGATAAATATGACACTGCAAAGAAAGGTCTACACACTCAAAATATGTTTTTTCCTTATCATCAGTGGAATATTACTTCATTTTGAGTAACCGTAATTCTTAAGTGTAAAATATGAATAAATTATACCTTCAAGAGTAGACCAATATTGGTCGTTTTAATTATGGGGTATTTAGAGCTTTGGTGTAGAACAATTTCAGAATTGATCGCTATGTGTAATGCAAAGTCTATACATGGAAAGATGTTGAAAAAAAGCGCAAGAGATCAAACACTTGAATATTTCAGTTTATTATTCACTAGGATTTCATGATAAGGTAAGGTTCCAAATTTGTTTAACTGCATTGTCTATGGGTTCTACACCATGTATGTAAACGATACATATATTTTTAATCTTGCATTGAATATTAATCTAAATTGTTCGGAATGAAATGAATTATGTATATAATTGTAATGCTAAAGCATTATCTATTTACTAATATGTCATTTTTGAGTTGTTGTTTCTTTTTAGTTCATTTAAATTTTATTAAAGACTTTTTTTTCAACACACGTCACATCAACAACTGGGACAATCCATCAGACACACCCACCAGTCTAGCAATCCAAAATTGGAACACTCCATCGTCTGTTACGTACAACTCGGCCATCAGTTGACAAAACCGTGGGTCATGGATAGTGTTTCCATTTTGATAATTTTAATGTGTATGGAATTACAAAGTTATCTTTTTGACCTTACTAAGAAGGAAAGAGAAAAAAAAAGTAACACCCATGTTTTCCCTGTTGACGAATTAATGACCCACGCTGTCACTTGAAATCTATAAATTTTATTTTTACAAAAGTTACAATTTTGCTTCAAGCAATACAACGGAGGAAAAATATCGCAAGAAACTCGTAACGAAATTCAAATTGTCCGCAACACTATACATGTATGTACAGAGTTACTTCCCATAGCCGATTTATAAATCGGCATTGCGTTCGAAAATGGGTAAACTCATATAAAGGGAAATTTTATGTACATGTATCTCGTATTCAACGCACTTTTGCAAAAACATAGCCTGCATGGCTACTTTTGATATACCTTATTCGTTGATAAAAAACGACGCAATACCCCAGAAAATGATTAATTGTCGGTTGTATTTTTGGATATGGTGAGTGTTACTCGATTTAAATAAAGCAGCAGCGATTTTGGGTGGAGGGGATTACAAATAAATTATACATGCAAAAAAAAATGTGCAAAGGGGTATGCCCTTGCAATTTTAAAAAAATATATGTGACCTAGTTATTTTTAAAATAAAAATCGATGTCACGTGGTAGATATGTAGTGATTCTACATGCACACGTGTCATAACACATGAGTCATCAGAGTTATAATAATAGTATTTTGGAAAGAGTTGTGAGCGAGTTTTGATTCATACGACAATTACATTTGTAGGTCGTTTAAATGACATAATTCTGAGTAATTTAAGTATATGCAACTTTAACAGTGCTGCTTACGAAATGTAATATTTTGACAAAGTCGCCAGTATTTTTATTGCTCTTTAACACACTTAACTTCTTTCCGGCTTCTATGTTTTACATCTGTCAGTTACGGAGTTCGAGAATATCTTTGTTTCCACTGTTTAAAATCAACCTTTGTTTCCTTTGTTTAAAATTAACAGTCATAGTAAACATAGTAAACATATATATATATATATATATATATATATATATATATATATATATATATATATATATATATATATATATATATATATATATATATATGCATAATAAAACATGTTCAAATCAAACACACCGAGACAAAACGGGCTGAACACCAAAAGAGAGGAAATACTGCTGGCAGATGAAAACACATATAGCTTCATTTGCTGTGATATTACAAAAGGGTGACCAATTCAAAGCCAGATCCGTACAGATAAAACCAGATCGCTTAATTCTGGTTGTTACGCGGCATTTGATTGAATAGAAAAATTAAGTTAAATTTGTATAATCTGGTTTGCACGTCACAATGCACCAAGTCAAACACGTACTAATCTGCTAGATGTTACGTTTGAATTTTGAACAGATTAATATCATTTTTAAAAGTTAAACGGACTCAATTTGTACAGCAAATTATAGCAAATTAAATTATAAGGAATGAACTCAATATCTACCCAAGTTATACTCGTATAACATGGGTTGGAGCAATTAACGCTTCGCGGATTTTAAAGCGTAAATTGCCCCAACCAAGGTTACATGTATACTCGTATAACTTGGGTAGACATTGAGTTCATTTCTTAATTATCCTGAGGCAAGAAAAAAAGTTGTTTCCGCTTTCATTGTGTGTTCAGTCCAGGACATATTTATGTTTACCGGTTCGTGAACAAGTGCGTTGATAAACACAACACAAGACGTGCGTTCCTACAGATACCGACTGACAACAACGTATTCAACGCTATGGTTTATAGCATCTAGATGGTACGTTTGTAAAACAAGGCAGATCCAGATTTACACTTTCGGGAACACTGCACTTTCCATTTTTTTTACGGAATTCATGTGTCTGCACTGCACACGATATGACGTCATAATCAACATTGACATCACAATCTGTATTTGATTTAAGAAATGAAGATAATAATCTTTCTATTAATCGACGTTTCAAAGAAAATATTGACCGGAAAACTTACTATCTTCATTTCTTATCTTTTAATAAAACATTTTCAAATAAAAAAAAATGTGAAGTGTCATTGATCAAAAATGCAAATAATGTAAAGGAAGCGGCGCGTATGAATACAAAACAACAACAGCGACAATACCTATACTTCCTAAAGAAAAAAACCTGGCTAGTATGCTTCTGAATCCAACTTCTCAATCTTCCAAGGTAAATTTAGGAACAATAATCTTTTCTGCGAGAAAAAGTGGGGGGGGGGGGGGGGGGGCTGAACCCTCTATCATGCTATGTTTCGAATGGTTAGGTATAACTTTGCAAAAAAAGTGGGGAGGGGGGGAGGGGGGCTAAGCCCCCCCTAGCCCCCCCCCCCCCCCCCCCCGGTTCCGACGCCTATGGTTACGTGTGTAAATTTAAAAATTATCGTTACCAAATTTGAACAGCATTGTTACCGTGAAAGTGTATAGACCTATATGTTCGTTATAATATTCCTGGAAAAGGAACAGCCAGCCTCGCTGTAAATGTTGATTTTGTTTGCTGACAATAAAACAGACACAACTTTACCTTTTGTTGACAGTGTTAATTTTTTTTGGAAATTCCCATTTCTATAAATAGTGTTAGATCAGAACAGTTGAGAAAAGTAGATCCAGCGAAAATCTTATTGATGCAGGTATCAAAGAAATTTTTCAACCAATCAGAAGCGCCGATATCTCATCAAACGAATAAATATTAAATGATTCGATAGTTTTCATTGAATGTATCGTTACGTTAAAATTGAATTATATCATATGTGTAGTATTTTATCAGCACAGATACATGGACATCTATTTAGGACGAGCTGAGACAGAAACCGAAAGCTAAGGCTGTATCGTCCTTAGGACTCATGTTTCTCCGCCTCAGCCCACCGTAAAGGGGGCTATTGCACTCAAATTTAATATTGTAAATTCACCATTACCTGTGTGTTAATGAAGAAAAGGTCGTAACATAACGCAAGAAGAACAACGAAAAAATGACAATAACAAACTGTCAACAATCTCAAAAACCCCTAAAACGAAATACAAATTCAAAGCAGAGCAACACGGACCTCAATCAAAGTACTGACGGGAGTTTATTTTATCAATTATCATTTATTTTAAAATCAACTTATCTTGCATGACAATTAGTTTCTAGTCTGTACACAGGATGAATGACCATCTTTAAGTTCTCCTTAAAGATAGCTTAAAGATGCTTAAAGGTAGCCTAAAGACGATCTTCAAGCCACCTTTAAGCTATATGTGTTGCTTAAAGATGACTTAAAGAAAGCGTAAAGATTGCTTAAAGGCAGCTTAAAGACTATCTTTAAGCCACCTTTAAGCCACCTTTAAGGACATCTTATAGGTCCTTAATGTCCAAACTTCTTTAAGCCACATTTAAGCTACCTTTAAGCTACCTTTAAGCTACCTTTAAGCCACCTTTAAGCCATTACAAAAATTTTAATTCAATATTGTGCTTAATTTACCAACAAAACATATTAACTATATGATAATGATAGAAAAGGTATTAAAAACGGTTTTTGTTCTAGAAATAAAATGAAAAAAAAATAATCAAAACACCCAAGACGAGGATCGAACCCGGGACCCAGGATCACCTCACTTCCTCTGCGCCACCGCAACTTACATATTTATGGAGGTTTTTATATCCTATATATCAGTGGATATTGAATCAATGTGTATTTTTTACTTGAATGATTTTTACTTAAGGAATGAATTCAATATTTATTTGTTTTATACGATATAAAATGGTTTGGGGCAGTTTACGCTTTATAAACCGCGAAGCGGTTTATAAAAAAGCGTAAACTGTTCCAAACCATTTTATATCGTATAAAACTAATAAATATTGAATTCATTCCTTATAATTTAATTTTTTGCAATCAATTGTTGATAAAAACAGTCATTTGATCTATAGAATGACATCAAATTGAACAAAATTCAAACGTAACGTCAGGCGGATTGATACGTTTTTGACGTTAGTCTTATTATGACGTAGGCAACATTCTTTATACGATATAAAATAAATATTTCAACCAATCAGAAGGTGTGTTACAACCAGAATTAAATTATTTCCATTTAAATTGTAACAATCTATCATATCTAATTTATAAATTACATGCATGCATATATTTAGAATGAAATACGGAACTTGGTCTTCAGTGAAAAAAAAAAAGATTATACCTTAACGGAAACCGTTAGGCTTACTTAGTAAATAAATAATGCAAAGCTAAACAAAATGCAAGGAAGAAGATGAAATCATTTCTTTTATTAAATGCATTGAAACTATTAGGGTATTAGTTCTACGCAATTTTCCCGGTTTTCATGATCACGGCGCCGCTCCAGTATGTTTAAACATTTAAGTACCAGTCCACATAAGAATCAGACAAATAGTGATACATGACAGTTTTCAGAATTCAATGATTTTTTGTGCAAATATTCCTTTTACTATACTATTCAAGCATTGAAAGAATTTATGAAATCAGATTACAGTTGCTATGGATATCTTCACTTTGCAAATTCCCTAGCAACCACAGGTTTTTCTTTAACAGATTGCATAAAATTCTCATATTTCGAAGGGGTCAAAATCTGTCTTGATGAAATAAAATATTGGTATGAAGCTTTTGTCAAGAAAATTGACTGTTTGTTCTGTTAAAAAAACTAAGATACAGAAAAAAAAAATTATGGAATTTTATTTCTGGGGGGAACAAATTTGAATGTTTTGCAAAATTTGCTGACTCAGCATTTTCACAATTCTAAGTGAAATTCAACAAGATATAAAAAAAATCAGCAAAAAAAGATAGCAATTCAAAACATGTCAAGTTGTTATTGCGTCCAATCTTTATCAGAATTCAATTGAAAAAACATGGGTTTTTGTTTAACAAGGTTGTTGCTTAGCAACGAATATCGACATTTTTTACATTCTAAGAAGCCCAAAATGTGATTGTTAATAGCTTATAAGTAAATCTCTTTTTTAAATATCACTATAAATCATACAATATAAATAACAATGGTGGTTAACATCATATTTCAACATAATAATAACTAATTGTTGTTGTTGTCATGGTAACAATTAGGTTGTCATAGCAACAAGGGAAAAATATAATTTTGTGGCAGTTGACAATAATTGATAATTCATGTAACTATGTTGATCGAAACAAATGTAGCATTTAATTTTTAAAATTGTCAATGGATCGTGTGATATTAAAAAGAGAGATCTCGCAGGCTAATTAGCATAGCTTTACCAGCCTTTTCTTAAATACTACACAACTGTTTCATCTGCAACTGTGTTTCCTATCTCTCCACTCTACAACATCATGTACAATTAAAATGAATTTAAATCACAGGTCATTTGACTCATTTTATATAATATCAGTAATCAATGTTGCAATTCTATATTGTGACCAATGATATAACACACTAAAAATATTTCCCCCCAAAAAGAATGTATGAAGTGATTTAATACAACAGGACCACAAAATATACATGTACATGTACATAGTTCTTATACATGCAAAATGCTGAATCATCTTTCTTAAGTTTTACACCATTTTCTTTTTTCTGTTGCCAAAAAAATTGTAATACTTCAGATTAAAATACAGTGTATGCAATATATAAACTTAGTAACTTTTATTTTCATGGGCTTTTTAAATTTATTGTATCTTGCTAAGCAACAAAAAACTGTTGCTTGATAGCAACACAAATCAGCCCTAGAAGATCATAAGTGTTAGTCGTTTTACTACATAAATGGAAATTGGTACCTAAAGTGTATAAAAATATACTTGTTTGTTGATTATTAAAACTCTTAAAATTCTCATGTGAATGTTGGTGACTTTTATGCTACACCCATTCCTTATAAAACTGGTTTTAATCAAATGGTCTCTCGATCACACTAAGCATTGCCCGTTTTGTATTTTATAAACTTGTTTAAGTGACAGCTGTCAAAACTGGTACACTTGATATACTAACCGTACACGAATGTCTGTACGCAATCACATTAAGAATTCTGGTAGATCTACATCAAAGACTTCAATGCACAGTAACTTATAATACATGTATACATGTACACAATAGCACAATATGTATTACATGTAATATTTAGAATCCAGTTTAAAGCATAAGTAGACACTATTTTTGTCAAAGATTTTGAATTCCTATTGAAATTCTGCTATAACATCAGCCTTTGCAATATTTAGAAGGATTGCATCCAAATCACCATCATTCATGTCGTTAGTAGATGTTTTTTTTCATAGCTGAAAGTCTTGAAAAAAAGGAAGATATCTGACCAACTGCCAAATATTGGTTTGGGTTGAATCTTTTTTCCCCGCGTTCGTTCTTGGCCACTCTCATATTCTGAGAAACTAAAAATGGGTGCACCTTTGTTCCACCATTCTCTCCATGTTGGAAGATGTCAGTCAAATAGGATTTCAGATCATCCGAAAATCGAGCATTTTTTCTGTCTTTTTTCAAGGCCCACCCCATGTCAGACTGCACATAACTTTGATCTGTGACTTCCTCTCCAGTACTAGAAGCGTGTTTCAGGGTATCCTCTGACAATGAAGAACATGCATTCCGCCATCTCATCTTGATATCATCATAAGTGGACATTGCTTGAAGTTTATAAGTATGGTTGCCAAGGAAACAATGGTTTTGCATATCCCCATATCTAGTAAAGGTCTGAGTACATCCTTCTTCAGGACAAGGAAAGCAATGATCAACTGCAGAATTCACATCATTTCTACTATCTGTGGGTTTCCGAATGTTCCCTTCTGCTCCATGACTCGCAACAAAACCTGATTTTATTTCTAAATCTGCAATATCCTGTAATCAGAAACAGTTATTGATTATTCATTGAAAAAAAGCATTTTACGTGATATCAATGTTAACAATTTCTTTACTTGCTTCTCATTCAAACTTACATTGTTTTCATGTTCAATAGGGAATGCTTTGCCCCTTCCAATGTTGTAGGCTCGCCAAGTTGTTATAAGTCCTTCACCAAACTTCACATTTGATATTCTAGTGATGCCTTTTATTGGACACTTGGCTGCAGGAGAGGGTTTTTCAAGGAGTTCAACATGTGAAGCTTGGCATCCAGTCGTTCCTCCATGCAAGTCTATAGCTGATTTCATGTCAGCAGCTGTGATGATGTTATGGCCTGATGCTGCTTCTTTACTCAACTTCCCTCTCATATGGGCAATCTTGGCATCACAATAAGATTTCCCACTTTGGGCCTCGCTGTAGTCATAGCTGGCTATGGAAATACCTGAAATAGATTACATGTGCTCTCTTCAACATCATGAATACTCCCTTTTTATGGCATTAGTAATGAACACATTTAGCATGAAAAGTGTTATATTTAAAAAATTCATGACTCTGAAGTTAGTTATAAAATTTATTTTACTCTATATATAGACAGAATTGGTATATCTGATTCAACTGATGCTTAGCATTCCTTTGATTTGATTATACCCTGAAACCTAAAAACCTAGGACAACCTTTATGCTTTTGCTTTCAGCAATTTGGTTGCCAATATAAATTTTAACTTATAAAAAGCAAAATCCTTACCAGTACGCCTACTAATACCTGGAATGGCAAGCCATAAGTTGCCGCAGTGGTAGCAACCAGCATTATCACTTCTCAGGAATGCCCTAGTAGTTTTTGGAAGTTGAACTTTGATGTGATGAAGTGTGTCCTCGAGGAGACATGCAACTGCTAACCAGTCCTGTCGCACTCCATCCATCACATGTGCAAATGTTCTATGCTAAAAAAAATTCTTTATAACTGAGTTTAAACCAGTATAATATCAGCAGTTGACTTACAAAATTTATAATTGCGAGTTATTCTGTTTGGGATAAATTTTACTCAATGAGTTGCTTGATGTATCTCATCATTGGATATTATTTAAAAAAGCATGTGATAAAATTAAACTGGTGTATCTTACAATGAAGACACAGAGTAAAGCATATCAGTACACTAAGTGTTTGACAAGCCTCTTCGTCATGAAGTAAAATATTTGGAAAGGACAGAAAGATGAATGCCATTGGACAGAGAGAAACATTGACCAACAGATACATAATGACCATATCATTTTAAGCACTGGAGCTGTCTTACCTTTAAATTTGAGTCTTCATCCTTGTAAATGCACACAGATACGTGCCAATTTAAGCCCTTCTGACCATACCAGTTGCTCTGTTTTTCTCTGAATGTAATCGGTAAGAATTTCATGGCCCAGTCCATAATGAGAAGAATATCACCAGGCTGGAGATCTTTCAGTGTTTGGGTTCTTGCCTTGTCTTGATTGATAGTTCTTACAATATGACTTTTCCACTCAAGAATCTTAGCTTCTGCTGCTTCAATGTCCACCAACATTTCTTCTTTGGTGTTTGGAGAAAGATCTGATGAAATAAATCAGTAAATTAATTTAAAACCAATACTCAATAAATATTTGTACATAAGAATAGTTTTGATAAACATTCAGATTAAATGTTTCACTTTAAAATAGACCAAATTCATCAAAAATCAAAATGGAATTACATGTAAACATGAATTGACATGAAACACATCAACGATATATGCAATAGAGAATTACCTGCAAGTTTGTCCAATATTTCTTTCAAATTCAAAATTGCTGTTGGGAGTAATTGACAACGGTCACAAGCAACATCATGTTGATGGTCAATACAGGTTTGCTGAAACTGATTATCAAGTGGATCACTCAAAGCATAGTTTATGCAATGATCACCGCAGTGGTCAGTCTGCAAAAAAATAAGAATAATTGATTTTAATTGCATTCATAAAAGAGTGTCTATAAAAACATTAAAATATACAATTTTAATAAACCTGTATATTTTGGGCAGAAACAGGCCAGTACAAGAAATGTTGACATTTTTATTCACAAATATACAACATATCCACACATCTTCCTTAAAAATGACAGTGATATTAAAACCATTTGAGATATATTATTTTTAAAATACCTGTTTTATGTGCATTTTAAAATCTGTCTTCATGTAAATCCTACTGGCTACAAGAGAGTCCTTACACTCTTTTAATTCCATTAGCAATAAGCCATCTGTTGCATACTTTTCCACCTCTGAAATACAGTTCATAAATATTTATATTGTTTCACATGTATAATAAAATCAACAAACTTTTCCAATCCATTAATAATTGCAAAATCATACATGATTTATTTGAAATTAATTATTATATAAAGGATAAAATAATAAAATGATCAAATTTTCTTTAAAGGTTAATCAGCTTGTAAATGTTATGCTATAGAGCTAAATAGTTTTTACAAATGACAATATCCATTCTAAATTGTATATACATGTATAATGTGCTGTTGACAGAAGTGTGCACGGGTTTAGACAACACATATCTTGCGTGTTCAAATTCAGTTTTGCATCTTGAAAACAATACTTATAGTACTACACATATAAAATTTAAAAACCTGCAACTGTTGATAAAAGCACATCATAGGAATTTCCCCCATCTGCTGCTGTGTTGTCAAGGCCTTTTAGGTTTGTACGCCTTGAAGCAGGACATACACGCAGGATATGCTAAAGTGTGGATCTAGAAAGAGGAATGAACTCTGTCTCTTCACAATATGCCAGGTAGATTTTGACCAGGGTTGAGTGCCAAACTGTTCTAACCACTTCTGGAATGGATATGACACTGCCATCTTCTAGTCTCATCTCTTTAGTACCAATAGAGGAAACCTGTGAAACATTCATATAAATCAATTTCTAAAGTACATGAATAGGTACAGGTATATAGCCCACATACTGGCGCATAGCTTGACTGTTGAAATTCAAGTTAAGAATTCTATGCTCAATATAACTACTGAAATTGAAAGTTAATATTTTCATAGATTCATGGACAAAGTTATACAATTGAAAAGAATATTTTGGTTTGCTACTGGTAATGGGGACCATCAGCAACTAATTAAGGTCACTCTAGGATACAGTGCAAACACCTAATACTGCACTACAAATTAAAATCCAAATAAATACCTGATAAAATGCTGGATTAAAGATGAAATCCAGTGCATGGTCTAATTTTATAATGTCCATTTTTCTGTGAAACACTGGTTTCTGATTTGGAACCTCAGTACCTTTAAAAATGGATTACTTTAGCAACATAGCTAATTTTAAAAATGTATGTAATAATACATGTACCAACCTGGTAAAATAAAGTATTCAAGAAAAGCCTAATTAATGCATGATCTATCTTCACAATATCTATATAGTACAAATGTAGTACATGTACATGTTTTCAAATTATTATTATTTTTTTTAGAAAAATGTGTGCAAAACTGTAAAGCTTTAGTGATATTTACTGTCATATGACATACTGTCTAACCTTTAATTATTCTGTGCTGCTCTTTTAATCAAAATCCTAATTTCAATTTGATACATTATTCATCGTATTAAGAGAAAACCTACCATCTTTTTGATCTAAAGCATGTTTGCGAGCTTCATTTATGGCATAAACTGAGAGTTGAGGGATGAGCTGTTGTAGTTCCTTCTTAGTGTGAGGCAATGAAATCAAAGACAGAAGCTGTTTCTTAATGTCTTTATCTCTGCTCTCCATGTACAGATCGACCACAGCTCTTTCTAGATCACAAGAAGTTGTTTTGAGATCTGAAGGTTCCTGGATTAACTTAAAAAGTTTTTTCTCCTGACCAGGAGCTATACCTAAGAAAATAAATCATAGCATGTGATTTATTACATAACTGCTTAACAGAACATGAAATTTTGTTTGACGAATATATTTCTGAAAATATTGAGTATTACAATGTAGCCATATTTTATATTAGTTCTTATTCAAGACCTCTCCCAGAAAAATTGGGTTAGCTTGTACATGTACTTGTACCGTACGTAAAACAAAAAAAAATATATTTTCACACAAGTTCATTAAATGTAATGGTGAAACCATAAACTATCCAAAACAGACCCATTTTATTTAAGCTGATTTTTCAAATAATATACTAGCTGGTTTGGCTAAATTAATTCATTCATTTGATTGCACAGACAAGTTTATTTTCCAAACACTTAAACATTTAAGTCAGTCGGTATTAAAAAATAATTAAATTACAAAAGTGGCCTTATATTACTTCATTAAAGGGGCAAGAAAATTTATAAAGAAAAAATTATGCTTAATTTATATTATCTAGCAATGCTAAACTAGAGGTAAGTGTACTGTGAGCAAGCTCACAAATGATAACCCCACCCCCTAAAAATAAAACTTTATATATTATTTTTTACAGCAAAGAAGAAAAAAAAAATTCATGAACCCTCTTAAAGGTACTGTTAAATTAACATTCTGAAAAAATATAGAAATTAATTCTGCAAAATAAACTTTAAATAAAAAAGCCAAATGACAACATATACCTTCTAGGATTAGATTTGTAGCTTCTTCTGCTTTCCTTTTTAAGGTGCGAATGGTGTTGGGCATTAGGATATCTAAATTCCTTCTAACCTGAAATTTCAGCGGACTGAAACTGCCCCTACTTATAGAACTTAAGGCCTTGTTTATATCATCACGCGAAGTTTCCAAATTTTCTTCGCTCCATGAGGAAACTTGGGACAGAGGCTGAGAACTCAGTACCTGTGATTATGATAGATAAGATTAAAATAATTGTTGTTTAATTGCTCTTCATGGCTAGTGCAAGTTGTCTATTTGTTCTACTTTTTAAACTGGGTAAAATTAGATTATTGTTTACAAGTGAATATATCTTAATTTTACTTTCAATTCTGCCAAGCATTTACACACTAACATACTTATATATACACACAATTAGTGATGTTATATCACCTTGAGATTGATTAATTTAGTACATCAAAATTAATCAAATGTCATTAAGAATGTTTGGAATCATCTGCAAAAGATTAAAAATGTATTTATATGAACTTACAGATTCTTCTTCTGAATATTCCTGCAAGTCTGCTGGTACATTTTCTTCTGCCTAAAACAGAAAAAAAAAATAAACAGTTGCATATTTTTTTCGGAACAGTAGTTAAATGTTTTTGTAATTGAAAGTTCAGCTCAGATTCTCATATTTTACTTGTTTAACTTCACAAAATATTTAAACAATAACCATAGAATATTAAATGTATGCTTTAATTATCAAAATAAATATATTATTCTAAACTCAAAAAGCATACATGTCTCTCATCATGAACAATCCTTGAATAAACCTGATTTTTGGAGTTTTTTGCCTCGATTATCATACTACATGTACTTGATTGCCGATGAATCTTTAAAAAAAAAAAGTATCATTACAAATTTGCTTAAAATCCTAATAACCAAAACATTGTGTCTCTGAGATAAAAAAGATTATTGTATTAATTGTGGATTAATAAATTAAACCAATAGAATTTACCAGATTTGAGGGGTCGACGTCAGGTTTTACTTCCACATTGAAATTTGGAAATGAGGTTTCATCATTGCAAAAAAACTGAAATGAAAATAACCCTCATTAATAAATAAATGTGTAAATGCAAGGAAAATTTCAATAACAAGAGATGTTTGTGAAACACTTATGCCCCCCCTCCTTTGAATATCTGCGAAGAAAATAAACGGAAACTGCATATAATTGGAATTTTTCTACGTTCAAGGGGCATATCTTTGTCAAAAATTGCACGTTCGTACCCACAATCGAACTTGACCTAATTATTATCATTAACTCTTTATACCAAATTTCATTTCAATATGTGCAACCTCTGCGTAGAAAATGAACAGAAACTGTTGGTGGACCGACCGACAGCAGCAAAGCAATATGCCCTCCCTTATTTGAAGGGGGCATAAAAATTGGATATCATATGTTATAGGGAGATGATCACTGTAAGTTATTTTCTCTACATGTTTATAATCATTACACAAAAATGAATATTTTTACTGGTTGTAGCCATCAATTAACTCTCACCTTAATGTAGATAAATGAGTTTGTTTCATTTGAATGAATCACATTAATTAGTTCCAAATATTTATAATATGTGGTAAATAAAATATACACTTTGATATCATGTTTTAAAATCACTTACCTCAATATTTAGCATATTTGAGACCTTCATTGCCTCGTACAAATCTCCTCTGCACTTGCGACAAATACCTGTTATATGATGCAAGGTCATGTTTAATGAAAGAACAAAACGATCTAATTACAGTATTAATAATTAAACAATCAATTAATTATTGCATGCATGCAAGTTAATATATAATTATACACTGAAAGTGTTTTTTATAGAAACCAAATTAACTGGTGATGGTTTATCTCTGGTACAATAGTTCATTAACTATACAATGAAATTCCACATGCAAGGAATGTACATGTACAAAATTAACATTCAATAGAGTATACTAAGGCTTTCCTTTGAATTGTATTACTAATTTAAGATATAGATCTAAATGTAACGATATTTTTACATCATACATAGTATCTCCAAGCATTTCAAAATATGACTTAAGATGTTACTTGCCTGATCCAACAGGTACGAGGACACCTTTGTTGGCAAGTAAAAAATATATGACGTTGAAGGCGAGATTGACCTCTCTGGTTTTGCCTTTCCGGTGTGATTTGGGTACGCGCACGTGCTTCCCCGTCGCCACATGACTCCTAACTGTGCACGCAGCTTTGGGCATATAGTACAATGTACCATGGACTTGCAAGAAAATATGCCCACTCGGAAACATAACAAATGCCCCTCAGTTGGAATATGAGAGTTACTTAAGTTAAAATGATTCAAATGACTTGATATGTTTTTTAAACATTTAGAAATTGGAACAAGATTGCACTCTGATGGAAAAAATTTAGAAGGTCCACACACATGGCTGTAAAAAGGCGTAAAACTGCAAATTTGATCTGTATGAAAAGTGTTGTCTGCTTCCATTTTGTTTACTGAATACACCAAAATTAATTTCCTTTACTGAAGAGTTCTACTTAAGGGAGGTAATAAAACTATAGATGCATACTTACTTTAAATGCCTCCCAATTTTTACAGAACAGAAAACCCATGTAAATTGTGAATAAATAAGAAAGCATATGATTAATACTTTTTATAAACACAATTGAAACTAACCAACATCCTTGATGCAAATTGGTTTACCTCAAGACAGCTCACTTAGTTAACACAGTACTCTATGGAGTCATTCGGTAAATATGGCAAAATTCAAAAAGCCCTTGTATTGTTATTAGTGAACAAATCAAAGTGAAATTTTCAGAATGTCATATTTTTAACAAGATCTTTATAATTCATTAATAAAAGAAGTATATTTTGCTAGGTTGTATATAATATTTTATTTATATTGTCTGATTCTTATGTGGACTGGTACTTAATTGTATACATGATTTTTAGACTATCAATTCTATAGTATAACAAACAAGATTACCAATTACGGGTGACGTATTTATTGCATGTGGCAATTGCAAATGATGTATACATATACTTGTACATACAATTATATGGTGTACCAGGCCGGGTATGTGACATATTTACTCTTATACATATATTTAAACAATTAACCCCTATTTATGATCACTGGTACAGGAATTAATTAGCCTCTTGATTTACTCTTACATACATGTATCTTTTATTTGTAGACGTAACATTTTTAAAACCCAGAGTTAGGAAATAATACTTTGAAAATGAATTACAAATGTAAATAAACTTTTATTCACTAGACGTATCGTATACACGTGCATACTAAGATTTCAACGCCTTTAGAAACCCTGACTTGCACCTGGGCACACGACACACCTGTTGTGTATATCTTGTTTATTCTGTGTTAGTTCCAAGGGTTTTCTTTAGTTGGACAAACAATAGACTCTAATTAGATATACACAAACGTGCACCTGGGCACACGACACAACTGTTATGTATAGTCTGTGTTAGTTCCAGGGGTTTTCTTAAGTTGGACAAACAATAGACTCTAATTAGATATACACAAACGAACAAAACTATGTCTAGACAAACAAAGCAGTAATATCCTGCCCGATATAACAAAGGCAGTTGAGAGTCTTTTCATCTTTAACATGTATCAAGCAGATCTAGAATAAGACCTAGAAATAATTAAAATTGAAACAAAAAATACATACCTTCAACTGATTATTAAATTAAATCATGCAGTTTTGGTTCATTATCTTTATTTTGTTTAATAACCGGATGTAATAAGAGAGATAGAGAGAGAGAGAGAGAGAGAGAGAGAGAGATTTCACCGATTTTTTTATAATAGGAAACAATCATACTTAAATATAATTTCATGATACAGAGACTGCGCTCACCCCTACAATAATTTTGAATAATTTTGATACAAAACAAATTTAATTTCATAACGGCAATCTGTGTCCATCGGAGCGTTGTTGATTATAGCGACATGTGTTTAATGGAGCGACAATTAAAACCGCCTGGAAACCCCCCCCCCCTTCCTTGGAAATAATATCATCACTCGGATCACCCCCTCCCCTCCCTATAAAAGAGCTTTTGCATTTAATATATGTTTTTATTGTTCAGTTTGATCAAACTTGACTTAAAGGGAACTTAAAGATGGTTTAAAGACAACTTAAAGGGAGCGTGAATGCCACTTAAAGATGCTTAAAGGTAGCTTAAAGATGGCTTAAAGGTGACTTAAAGAAGTTTGGACATTAAGGACCTATAAGCTCAGCTTAAAGGTGACTTAAAGGTGGCTTAAAGATTGTATATCCTTTAAGCCACCTTTACGCCGCCTTTAAGCCACCTTTAAGGACTTGCTTAAAGATTGTTTTTCGCCCTGTGGTATTTGAATTACGCACTTTTTATAATATGAATTTTAAGACTTTTCCGACAAGAATTTCGCAAAACCCCATATGAATCAAGTTGTGTGATATTTAAAGAAAGCTTTTAAACTACATGTATGTATAAGTAATCGAAACAATTCTAAAAAAAAATGTATGGACAAAAGCACTATTGCAATTGCAGCTTCTCGGGCCTTTCCGGCAGAGCTCGGAAAGAACATCTCGAATGTATTTACATTACCGGATGTTAGAATTTTACACAAAATGTATTCGCTTCCGTTTAAAATAAGGGTCGGCTAGGAAGCCTTGTATGTCGCTTCTGTGGTATATTTTAGGGTATATCATTGACTTTATTGAAATCAAACTCACATCTCAACAGATCGTATAATGTGTTGAATTTATATCAAGTTTTTAAAACGGGGGTTGTCATGGACGCCTAGGTAATACATTCGAGGTGTTTTTCCGAGCTTGCCGGAAAGGTCCGAGAAGTTGCGATTGGCACTATTGATCGAACTATAGTCTCGTTCAACCAAATGCTTGGCTGTCTCCGTTAATCTTCGACAAGCAAGAGAGCCTCTCTGTTTGTCGGAGATTTACGGACTCGAGACAGCCGAGCGTTTGGTTGAACGAACCTATATTAAACTCTGGCGTAGGAATACATGAGACTACAAAAATATCTAAATTGTTCGTATTGAATAAAATCTGACTATTTTCAAAGTGTTTATAGATAAGTTTCCTTGAAAAACAATGCTTCACAGCATACGTTACATCGAATTTATCATTTATTTCCAAGAACTAACTCTTGTCAGCGGTGACGATTTGTGCTGAGGTCCAAACACTGTTTCACTTTCGGTTTGCCATAGTAACTGCTTAGGAGAGTTAATTAAAATCAACTCCCAAAAATGGTAGAGGTAGGATAACTGTTCCAAACCATTTTATATCGTATAAAACTAATAAATATTGAATTCATTCCTTATAATTTAATTTTTTGCAATCAATTGTTGATAAAAACAGTCATTTGATCTATAGAATGACATCAAATTGAACAAAATTCAAACGTAACGTCAGGCGGATTGATACGTTTTTGACGTTAGTCTTATTATGACGTAGGCAACATTCTTTATACGATATAAAATAAATATTTCAACCAATCAGAAAGTGTGTTACAACCAGAATTCAATTATTTCCATTTAAATTGTAACAATCTATCATATCTAATTTATAAATTACATGCATGCATATATTTAGAATGAAATACGGAACTTGGTCTTCAGTGAAAAAAAAAGATTATACCTTAACGGAAACCGTTAGGCTTACTTAGTAAATAAATAATGCAAAGCTAAATAAAATGCAAGGAAGAAGATGAAATCATTTCTTTTATTAAATGCATTGAAACTATTAGGGTATTAGTTCTACGCAATTTTCCCGGTTTTCATGATCACGGCGCCGCTCCAGTATGTTTAAACATTTACTTGTATACATGATTTTTAGACTATCAATTCTATGACAAACAATATTACCAATTACGGGTGACGTATTTACTGCATGTGGCAATTACAAATGATGTATACATATACTTGTACATACAATTATATGGTGTACCAGGCCGGGTATGTGACATATTTACTCTTATACATATATTTAAACAATTAACCCCTATTTATGATCACTGGTACAGGAATTAATTAGCCTCTAGATTTACTCTTACATACATGAATCTTTTATTTGTAGACGTAACATTTTTAAAACCCAGAGTTAGGAAATAATACTTTGAAAATGAATTACAAATTTAAATAAACTTTTATTCACTAGACGTATCGTATACACGTGCATACTAAGATTTCAACGCCTTTAGAAACCCTGACTTGCACCTGGGCACACGACACACCTGTTGTGTATATCTTGTTTATTCTGTGTTAGTTCCAGGGGTTTTCTTTAGTTGGACAAACAATAGACTCTAATTAGATATACACAAACGTGCACCTGGGCACACGACACAACTGTTGTGTATATTCTGTGTTAGTTCCAGGGGTTTTCTTAAGTTGGACAAACAATAGACTCTAATTAGATATACACAAACGAACAAAACTATGTCTAGACAAACAAAGCAGTAATATCCTGCCCGATATAACAAAGGCAGTTGAGAGTCTTTTCATCTTTAACATGTATCAAGCAGATCTAGAATAAGACCTATAAATATTTAAAATTGAAACAAAAAATACATACCTTCAACTGATTATTAAATTAAATCATGCAGTTTTGGTTCATTATCTTTATTTTGTTTAATAACCGGATGTAATAAGAGAGAAAGAGAAAGAGAGAGAGAGAGAGAGAGAGAGAGAGAGAGAGAGATATTTCCGATTTATTTATAATAGGAAACAATCATACTTAAATATAATTTCATGATACAGAGACTGCGCTCATCCCTACAATAATTTTGAATAATTTTGATACAAAACAAATTTAATTTTAAAACGGCAATCTGTTTCCATCGGAGCGTTGTTGATGATAGCGACATGTGTTTAATGGAGCGACAATTAAAACCACCTGGAAACCCCCCCCCCTTCCTTGGAAATTATATCATCACTCGGATCACCCCCTCCCCTCCCTTTAAAAGAGCTTTTGCATTTAATATATGTTTTTATTGTTCAGTTTGATCAAACTTGACTTAAAGGGAACTTAAAGATGGTTTAAAGACAACTTAAAGGGAGCGTGAATGCCACTTAAAGATGCTTAAAGGTAGCTTAAAGATGGCTTAAAGGTGACTTAAAGAAGTTTGGACATTAAGGACCTATAAGCTCAGCTTAAAGGTGACTTAAAGGTGGCTTAAAGATTGTATATCCTTTAAGCCACCTTTACGCCACCTTTAAGCCACCTTTAAGGACTTGCTTAAAGATTGTTTTTCGCCCTGTGGTATTTGAATTACGCACTTTTTATAATATGAATTTTAAGACTTTTCCGACAAAAATTTCGCAAAACCCCATATGAATCATGTTGTATGATATTTAAAGAAAGATTTTAAACTACATGTATGTATAAGTAATCGAAACAATTCTAAAAAAAAATGTATGGACAAAAGCACTATTGCAATTGCAGCTTCACGGGCCTTTCCGGCAGAGCTCGGAAAAAACATCTCGAATGTATTTACATTACCGGATGTTAGAATTTTACACAAAATGTATTCGCTTCCGTTTAAAATAAGGGTCGGCTAGGAAGCCTTGTATGTCGCTTCTGTGGTATATTTTAGGGTATATCATTGACTTTATTGAAATCAAACTCACATCTCAACAGATCGTAAAATGTGTTGAATTTATATCAAGTTTTTAAAACGGGGGTTTTCATGGACGCCTAGGTAATACATTCGAGGTGTTTTTCCGAGCTTGCCGGAAAGGTCCGAGAAGTTGCGATTGGCACTATTGATCGAACTATAGTCTCGTTCAACCAAATGCTTGGCTGTCTCCGTTAATCTTCGACAAGCAAGAGAGCCTCTCTGTTTGTCGGAGATTTACGGACTCGAGACAGCCGAGTGTTTGGTTGAACGAACCTATATTAAACTCTGGCGTAGGAATACATGAGACTACAAAAATATCTAAATTGTTCGTATTGAATAAAATCTGACTATTTTCAAAGTGTTTATAGATAAGTTTCCTTGAAAAACAATGCTTCTCAGTATACGTTACATCGAATGTATCATTTATTTCCAAGAACTAACTCTTGTCAGCGGTGACGATTTGTGCTGAGGTCCAAACACTGTTTCACTTTCGGTTTGCCATAGTAACTGCTTAAAAGAGTTGATTAAAATCAACTCCCAAAAATGGTAGAGGTAGGATCATTGATATCGTTGTTGTGTTATTGAATTTTGCAATGGAATGTAATAAAAAGAAACAGGCATTTTACCCGTCTATCAAAATTGACGCAAATAATAACATGTATAGCTTTAAGGAATATCTGGAGTAATGTTTTATTATGAGGTATCTTGAATACTTTTCTTAATGAATGGGTGGCCAGACTATTTTCAAAGAATGATTTTTTACATTGGTTTTAATTTAAATAATTTTGGTATGCCTAGTTGTCTCAAATATCGGAAAAGGTTGTTTATTAGATAGTACAACATTTATGGCAACTTTTCTTTGTACAGAAAGATAAACATTATTTAATGTGTATATGATTATATAATTAGATAGGTTGACGTACTTCTTCGGTATGTCGTCACGTACAACTATTATGTTTACCCTTTTTGTGGGTTTAAAGCTTGTGTGCACCTTTTGATGTTGAACGTGTAAATTGCATTGAACGTGTTTGTCAGTTAATTTATTTTGACTTCTTAAACTTCTGAATAATTAACGTTTTTAAAAGAGATAAGATTTACAAATAAAGTGTTAAAAATTGTTTATAAAATTAAACAATATGTATTTGTGGATTTTTCAAATAAGTTCAAGTTTAAGGTGCATATTTTTTCCCAAAGCACAGCATCACTGGAACTTTTCGAATTTAAGAGCATCTTGTCATTTTTCCCCGAGGACGAAAAAAGTAACATGGGTAAGATAATTGTGTAACCGTAATAACGTTGTGTTGTCTTGTAATCCAATTGAATCTTAAACCTTGTTATTTGCTACATTATCTAATACAAGTAAACATGTTTTAAGATTTTTGTCATTGTGTTTTTAATATCCAAAATCATATATTAAAATTTGAATATCATTGTGAAAAACTTGTTTTATTCGTTTTGTAATCTTTTTGTCAATAATGCGTTCATTCAATTTGATATACATGTTATAATGGTTAATTTAAATAGGAAATAAGATTAATAAACAACCTTGATTCTTTTTCATTTTTTCGGTTCTTATCAATATGGGTGCGTTTGAACAATATTTGTAAATTGTAACTTTGAAACGCAAGTTCAAACTATACACGTTCAAATACATTTAGAATAGTTACCCTAATATAAATTTTTCATTATTTATATGAAACAACAGAATCATAACTATTGCCCAAATATGAAAATTATGTGGTCGGCATTAGAGTTTTCTTTTTTAAATAATATACCATCTCCACTCGTCTGCGTTTGTACATATCTATATTCATCTGTCGTTTGTGTTTTTAATTTACAGTTTGATTTTATTTACACATAGATGGATGCAAATGTGGATGCAGACAGCATTTAAATGTGGTGCTGGGTGTTTTGTGTGTTTTAGCATTCATCGCTTTCTGCACGATTCTTGGATTGTACATCAAAGGTAACACTGATGTTCATTTGACAAACCTTCAGTTGACATCTATGTTAGTGCTTGAACGTTCAAATGAAAGAAACTTAAAAACCTAGTTTAGGCGTAACAATACAATGTATTATGGGACTAGACAGTATACTTGACTGCATTGCATGTAGTTTATGAATAGAAGTACTTGTACTTCGTGTCTCTTACAATGTTGAGAATCACAATTTGTTACTCACATACCAACAATAATATCATACCAGTTTTGTTTTTAAAAAATTGGGGCTCCCACTAATTTTTACAGATAAAAGACGTGGTATTGACACAGAAGGACTTCGACGGACTTACTATGAAGCAGGTATATCATTTTAATATAATATATTTGCATTAGCAATTCAAACGATGTTTCGTCAAGATTTAGTTTATGACACCCCCCCCCCCCCCCCGGAAACGCTGGTTAACTTTTGAAAAAATTAATTTTGATTACATAAAAAGTATTTTTTTTTTCAAAAGAAATTTTTTAATAAAGTTTTGGAACAGATATTAAATCGACCGTTCGCTAAATGTGTACCAGAATTGTGCATTGAAATACAGTTACGTTGGGTAAAATCACTTAGGAAGCTGGACATTATTTTTTTTTTTTAGATTTCATGATTATAATACTAAGATAAAGTATATATTTTATTAATTTGATTTTCATATCAACAAAACAAGGCAAAAGCTTTGATTTAATGATAACATAATACACAGGTTTGTGAGTTATACATGTAAATATCTCGATAGCAAATTATTAACTGATATGCAATTAAATACTTAACATTTTGGTTTTCTATTCGATGCGTTTTAAATGTTAAACTTTCATAAAATGTTAGGATATAAACACATCGTAACAATTTATACACATCTTCAATTCTAAATAAAGTATTATTCATTGGTTTAAGTCATGCATTTGATGTTCGCAATAATCAATTATATCATAGATTCAAGCACGCTACACTAAATGGAAGGTACATCATATAACATATGCAGCGCATTTCCATCTTTGAAAAGAAAGCTATGTTTCAAATACGACATATAAAAATGGAAGACATTCCTAGGAAATTAAAAACAAACCAAAAAACGAATTTGAACAAAAACTCATTCGCATACAGAATAGTTCAAAATACAAAAAAATCCAAAATTTACCAATAACCTGCAATCATTTCTTTTAATCTTTATGTTTACAAACCGCAAAGATATGCTTCAACTGGAAAAAAGGAATACTATGATGTATAGTTGATATGAACACATAATATAACGATGTCATTCAGCAAATTAAAAGGCATTAAACTCTGTTAAACCCAGCATATAAGAAAATTTTTAAAATATATAAAAACGCTAATAAATTAACATTGTTTTTAGGGCATTACGATGCTGGAAAACGAATGTGTGCGTTAAATGGGCTTGGACAACGTTGTCTGAATTGTTTCCTTATAAATAATGATGTGGAATGTGAAAGCAAAGGATGTTTATGGAATGTCGATGTTGAAGAAAACTTTCATTTATGTTATTTCCAGCCTTCACCATGATACTATCTAAAAATTGATTGTACTTGTCATCCTCTGAAGACAAATGATATTTCTTTTTATCAATAAAACACAACATATCTCGATTGTGGTTGTAAACAGTCGAAATTAATCCAAATATGGAAGTTCTTCTTTATTCAAAGCTTGATTTATGTATTACTTTCAGTTCCTTAACTATCGGTATTTCTTCAATATTTCCCTTGAAAAGTGAATTAAAACCTGTTTTAAATCTATTTACTTCTTGTTGTGATCAACATTTAAAGTCTAGAAATTACATTCTTCCTGATAATTTGTTCTTAGTGGGGTGCCTTAGCGGGAATCGTCCCCTGTTTATGTGTTTGTACTTCTTAACAAAGAAACAGCAATAATGTTGAGAGAGAATGTGTTTAAAATATGTTTCATTCATCATTTATCGACTTAATTGGCAAAGCGGGTAAGAAAGATAATCAAATAAAATAACCCATGGCTTCTTGGTTGTCGCTGAATATAAAAAGGTAATGAGTGTCGAGTTATCTCGCATTATTTCTCTGTTGATAAATTACTGAATTACTAAATTTATAGATAAGTTACAATTTTGATTCAAGCAACACAACCAAAGAAAAATATCGCAAAAACTTGTAATAAAATTCAAATTTCCCGCATCTCTGCATGTAGTTTTATTTCCCTCAGCCGAAACCTAGATCGACATTGCATTTGAAAAGGGGGTTGAATTAATGAAGATACAAAAATTTCATCGTCAGTCCACTTTTGCAAAGGCATTACCTACATGGCTCCTTTTGATATTTTACACAGTGATGAAGGAGGTTTTGAGGTAACTGAGATATGCTGGATTTTTTTGTTTTATTATCCAGAGTTTCCTTAACCGTTGATTAAAAATGAAGCGATTTTTTTGGTAGAGATCACATTCAAATTATACATGCAAAATTAATAAATGTATAACGGGGTATGCAATATTGAAAAATATGTGTGACCTTGTAATTATTTTCATAAATATTGATGTAACCTAAACGTGATAGACACGCGAGACACTAAATGTGCCGTTACACATGGGTCAATTGAGTTTTGATAAAAGCATGTTGGAAAAAGTTGTTTGCGAGTATTGATTTATACGACCAGCACATTTGTAGGTTTTTTAAATTACATATTTCTTAAAAATTTAAGTAAATGCGACATTAACAATGCCGCGCGTCACAATTTTCCCTGCAAATAAATGGGCAGAAATGATTCAACTGAAACTGTGCCATTCAGTCAACTGAAAGTTCTGGAAAGGTGAAAGAATGGCATAGTTTTGCCATTCAGTCACTTTTAAGTTATCTTTCAGTCACATTTTAGATAACTGAATGGGACAATGTCATCATGTGATTTACGATGGAGTTTTTTAAGAAATACGGAAAGAAAGGTTCTGACACAAAATTGCACGATTAGAAAATAAAGTAAAGCCTCGATGATATTCAGGACGACACGAACGAAATAAGTGTCCAATACCTGCAATATTTTTGTGGCGCCATCTTTTGTTAAGTAGAGTTATGTTCTTTAAGCCTTTAATCAATTCACTGTCATTACGTGATTAGGGAGTACAAAATAATTAATCGAATTGCTTAAACTTTATTATTGAAAATCGCTGTCATTTTCATTATAAAGTTTTACTTTGCAGAGGATTTTAGTGAGTCAGTGAACAACGTCTCCCGCTATTAGGTAAACTTCAGGCCAGATTAGCATTGCTTTGTGTCAATTTGGTAACACATTGAATTTCGGTTTTAAAAGTAGAATTTACATTTTTTAACAGAATATTAAGGCAATGAATTTGTAAATTAACTTCTGGTTTTTTGTCCCCCGCCGCAACGCGGTGCGGGGACATAGAAATGCCGGGCGTCCGTCCGTGTGTCCGTGGGTCCGTGTGTCCGTGCGTCCGTCCGTCACACTTTTTGTAAGCGCTCTCATGCCTACAAATTTTGACGGATTTTCATTAAATTTATTCCAAATGTTTATACCACTATTATCTTGGTCAAGTTCGAAAATCAGCATTGGTCGATACTTTTTGTTGGAGTTATCGAACTTTGACCACAATAATGACTCCATTTTATGAAAAAATTGACCTTGTAAGCGCTCTCATGCCTACAAACTTTGACGGATTTTCATTAAATTTATACCAAATGTTTATACCACTAATACCTTGGTCAAGTTCGAAAATCAGCATTGGTCAATACTTTTTGTTGGAGTTATGGGACTATGACCACAATAATGACTCCGTTTTATCCAAAAATTGACCTTGTAAGCGCTCTCATGCCTACAAACTTTGACGGATTTTCATTAAATTTATACCAAATGTTTATACCACTAATACCTTGGTCAAGTTCGAAAATCAGCATTGGTCGATACTTTTTGTTGGAGTTATCGAACTTTGACCACTATAATGACTCCGTTTTATCCAAAAATTGACCTTGTAAGCGCTCTCATGCCTACAAACTTTGACGGATTTTCATTAAATTTATACCAAATGTTTATACCACTAATACCTTGGTCAAGTTCGAAAATCAGCATTGGTCAATACTTTTTGTTGGAGTTATGGGACTTTGACCACAATAATGACCCCAGTTTATCCAAAAATTGACCTTGTAAGCGCTCTCATGCCTACAAATTTTGACGGATTTTCATTAAATTTATACCAAATGTTTATACCACTAATACGTTGGTCAAGTTCGAAAATCAGCCTTGGTCGATAGACTCGATACTAGTATACTGCTTGACCGGCGGGGGACCCAGGAATTCTATTCTTGTTTTTCTGGTCTAATGATTTTCATAAATTGTTTTCAAATACCGTTATACTAAAATAATCATATTGATAATGGTAAACAAATTGTTTTGCACGTTCTCGTACGTTTGCAGTTTATCAAACAAAACCCATATAATGGTACCTACTTATGGTAACGTACTTTAATCTCCATACCCTAACCTTAACACTGATGTTAAAGTGCTAATCTTCTCGTGCATTTAAAAATACCAAATCATGTTGGCAGAACAAAATTAAGCTAATGTTCAAAGCATGTTAAATCAAGCATGTATATTCCTTTACCATCAAAATCTTTTCAAGCAAAACGTTTGATGTGTCATACAGCTACACAACATAATGAAGTTTTATGACACTGCACTTAACCATTATCACTTGAACTTTAAATTATTTAATTATAACATTATTTGGATAAACCATTAGGCGACGTTTGTATATGGTTATTTAGTACAATGAAATAGCAAAATTAGTAAATACGTAAATTATTAATTAAAACAGTATAATGATTAACAATGCACGCACAATAATTAGAAAGTTTAAGCATAAAAGTAAATGGTGACAACATTCACAAACACCGATATGAAAAAAAACAAAGGTAGTAAATGAATTTAATAGTGACTTAATGATAGCTATATGTCTGCTTTTAAATTTAATTTCACATTTTACGTATCTTTCATACCCTTTAGCGGGTTTAAAGCTTGTGAAACACCTTTTGATGTTAATGGAAATGTACTTTTCATTGAGAATATAAACCACCCAATATATTTTTACTTACATGGCCTTTGAATATTTAACGTTTTAACAGAAAAAAAAGAATAACAGAATTATAAAATATCAAAATAGTGAACATAATAGGACGATATGGCACTTCAAAGTTTTCAAACATAAGTTTTTGTTTGATTTGCGTCGATGTATCCAATAAAGCACATGAACACTGTAACCTTAAGAATCTTAGAGCATTATGTCGTCAATTTCACCAAAGGACGAAAAAAGAAACATGGTTTTAAGAATATCAATATTTCAGCCGAATATACCTTTGATTGTTTCTAATAATGCAAGAACGATATATCAAGTTTGTAATCATTATATTTTATATTAACTATATTTTTTTTCAAATAAAAACATAAAACATATTTGTATTGAACAAACATGACATCAACTAATCTGACGTTATTCGAACCTTGACCCGTTCTAGAGTTAAACTTACCTGACAGGTTCAACATGGCGTCGAGAGGTAGAGGAGAAGAATTTTAAAAGTGTTTAAAATGCGCATTTTGTTTTTTGTTTTTTGGTTTGACTGAAATTCTCTGAAATTACAGAATGAATTTATTTTTCAATATTTTAGGAATGCATATATTAGTGTATTATGCAAGACCATGAATTACGACCGATTCAGCTAAAACTGGTTAAAAAAGAAATTGTGAAAAACAAAAGTGCGAACCTTTTACATTGGTTGTAAAACTAATGTTTAATCTGCAGGTGACATCAGTATATATTAAGAATTAAAATTGAGACAGCTTGATATATTTCCGTACTCGCCAGGTGCTTCATTTAACAAAGTATTTGGAAGTCGTACTAAGTAGGAAGTTCTTAAAAGATTAAGAGCTATGGCATTTTATTTCTCCTATGCATGGTCCTTTGTATGAATTATTATCACAACCTGGATCTGTTTATTTCTATTATTTTATCAATTCATCGCTGTCTTTCAAAACCACCTTATATAAATACATATTCAAAATTTAAGTCGCTATGATAAACATTTTGATTTTCAGAAAAATGTTAACATGCAGCCGCAATCTAAGACATGTAATTGTTATAAAGTAAGATTCAAACTCTCAAAACATGCATTACATTTGTTCTTTTTTGAAATTTTTTAAGCAAAGAAATAACCAAGAAACGGAATTAAAATGTAATGTAGTTTTAAGAAAAATCAGCTTTACATTTAAAAATTATTTGTTAACGAATGAAATGGCTTTTAGACGACCAGAGCTTTGCCGAAAATACATGTGAGCTTGGTTAGAATTATAAAAATTTAGAAATTTGGAACTAATCAGTATAACCTCAAAGTTATTTCATGTTTATCAAAATTTTCTGTGAGTTGTTAGAAAACATAAGACTTACCATACATAAAAAAAGTTTGCATACAATAAAACGATTGTCATAGATGTCATTTTGATTTTTGCTTTTTCAACCATATGATAAACTCAAAACTAAATTCGTTCTTTTAAAAAGAACATGAAATTAAATAATCAAACAATCAAATTATGTTGTTTTAAGGAAAAGAAATGATATAAAACATTGTATTTGTTTTCAATTTATTGCGGCCTTATTTTGTGATATGTTTTCAATGCAAAATAATAGTTTCCATAACAAATAATGATTACACCAAACAATCAGTTAACTATCATATACATATCGTCTAAGTTCTACAGATATCGCTCTTCTAGCATTAGTACAAAACAAAATTAAATTAAGGGGTAGTTGATAAAACCCAATTTTAATTATCGTATGTATACATTATGTTATAGTCACAATCACTGGTATAACACATATTGATCTCAGATGGATAATTCCCATTGAGTCTAAATGGTCAATTACCGATTCCTAAAAATCAAAACAAATTAACGTTCTAATTATATGAAATTACAAAATTTTCTCTTTTATCAAACATCGAAATTGTTCGCGTATACAGAAATACCGCATCTCTTACTTTTAATTGTTCACGAAATTGTCTCTCATCAACAAAGTAAATAAAGTTCATTCCTTGCATAACTCGAAACAATAGAATAGTTTAAGACATTTGAATAATTTTAAGACATTTGAATAATACTCTTCTCACGTTTGAAGTGTTTTAGACGTGAATAAAAGCCAACATATAGCCATATGAATGAAAAAATTGTAAACCGTTAAAAGGGTTTTTGAAACAGATATTGACAGAGTTGAATGAAAGGAAGGTCAAATTTGTTTTGTTAAAATCGATCGAAATAAAGCTATAATTGTAATTGAGTTTTATTGGTTATTTTAAAATGGTTACAGTGACCAAAAATTCTTTTATTTACTAAGATTGAATTTTATCCTTTTAATGGCAATATGAAATTCATCGCAATTAAAAAGCTTCGGATATCCTCAGGTTTTCTTTTGTAAATCGACGGCTAGACGTGCGTGTTTAATTTTGTGTTTAAATCCAAATAAAACACATTCTTTACAATCTGAATTGTTTGATTGTTTTTTAAAGTGATTGAGTTTATATTAGTTTATTAATTTTTCTTTGTTTAGTTGTATAAGATATTGAAAGAATACGTTAATTGACACGATACACAAATACTTGAAACTTTTTTACATAGTAGGATAGAAATACTTATGTGTATATACATGTAATTTGTCCTTAAATTTAAAAGTGCGTAATTTACATATTATTGATACCTTTTCGCATGATTAAAGATTATAAAACACCTTTTAATGTTAATGGTAATATAAGTTACATTAAAAATACAAATTATTTAATGAGTTTTCACTTATCTGACTTTTCAAATTTAAACCTCTTCGAACGAAAAAAAGTGTTTCAAATTGTCAGTTTCATTGGTCGATATGTCCTTATGAATTTGTTAAACATTAGTTTATGTTTGATTTGCATATATACTTTCATTAAAACACCGCGACACTATAATCTGAAGAATATTAGAGAACCATGTCGTCAATTTCCCCAGAAGACGAAAACAGGAACATGGGTAAGATATGCAATATATTTTTGCCGGATATACATTATATTGGTATAATAGGAGTAAACATGTTTAAAATTTGTCATCATCATATTTTATTTTACCCAAAATCATATTTTCAAAATTTCAAATTAACTCTTGAGTTATAATCATTTTGTAATATTTCTTCATTCTGTAATGCGTTCATCTAATTTGATCTTTATCCATGTATGTATGTATGTATGGATTTTTTTAAAAACTTCTTTTTTGTCCGTCCTTATCTATGTTTGCATAAATTAAAATGCATTTAAAAATGTTTGTATTATTTAAGCTTAAAGTTCATGTTATATCCGTTCAAATACGCCAAGATCCATGTTTTTTTTTATTATTATTAAAAAACAACAGAATCATAAATGGCTCACTATAGAAAGTATTAATTCGTATCGGGGTCTTTTGTTTTCAAAATCTGCTTGCAATCGCAATCCTACTGTGTCTGAAATGTTAACAATTATCGATCACATTTTGTTTGTTATTAACATTTGCTTTTTTTATTTACAATTTTATGTTATAAAAAACACATAGATGGGCGCAAATGTGGATGCGGGCAGTATTTAAATGTGGTGTTGGGTGTTTTGTGTGTTTTAGCATTCATTGCTTTCTGCACGGTTCTTGGATTATACATTAAAGGTAACACAGATATCAAATGACAACTACTCAGTATGTTAGTAATTAAAATTTCAAAAGTAGAAATGTCGTCAAAACACTGCATAGGGACAAATGAAAAACTAGTGTTGGTGTCATATTGTTTAATGGCAACGTGTTATGATACTACAACGTCTACACGATTGTAAAAATTCATGAATTAAAGTAGTGTGTGTGTCTTAAAAAGATTAGAATAAATTTAAACCACTAGCATACTGTCATTGATATCACATATATTTTCCCTATTTTACTTGCTATTTTTTTTTTATTTCAGATAAAAGGTGTGATGGACAAACTCATTTAAGAGAAGGTAATCTTTAAAATGTTTGAATCGAGATTGGTACATTTGCAAAAACAGCGCATTTCATTAATCTTAAAAAGATTAGAATCAATTTAATCCACTAGCATACTGCCATTGATATCACATATAATTTCCCTATTTTACTTGCTAATTTTTTTTATTTCAGATAAAAGGTGTGATGGACAAACTCATTTTAGAGAAGGTAATCTTTAAAATGTTTGAATCGAGATTGGTACATTTGCAAAAACAGCGCATTTCATTTCACTACGTTAAATAAGTAGAGCGACCGGCCATCACGCTACAGATGGTATCAACACACGGTGGTGAACATTGGCGAAAACAAGCTACAAAAAGTAACTTTCGGAATAGCAGTTAAAATCGACATCTTGTTGAATGTGATGAAAATTGAAAGCATGCAGTGTCATACAAATACAGTATATGACGTAAAATCACTGTTAAAGCTAAAGTTTGATGCTTATGATACTTGGATGAGGTGTCATTTAAATTACGTATCATTATTCCCGCCCTTGTTAATAAAAAAAATAGCCAATATCTGACCAAAATCTAGGAAATTGGGCATACACAAAAAAAATCGATGAGACCCTTCAAAAAACCAGAAGGTAAAAGGGTCTTTTTTAAAATTTGATCTTTTTAGCAATACTTTTAATATATCAAAAGAACAAAAAATCCCTAGGGCAGAAGTTTTTAATTTGATCATTTGATGCCTTTAAGTAATCATTATCATATATGAAACAGAACAAAAAAATCCCTAGTGCAGAAGTTTAAAGGTAAATATAAAAATGTGCAAAATTGATACATTCAAAGCAAAATTCCATAGGGTCCTATGTTAAAAATTAACAAACTTTATACATGACACCCTTAACAAACGATGTGGTAGATGTTCTATTTTTTTAATCTTAAAATAAAAATTAAATCAGTAGAAATTCATGTAAACAATTTTTATAAAAAATTCTAAGGCAGAAAAAATGAGACCCGGCCTCGTTAATAAAATGTCATCCGTCATTTTCAAAACTGTTTTGTTTAAACCTAGTCGTATTGTGCAAACAAGTACTCTGAAGGGGATATTAAAACGATGCTTGAGTTTCTGATAGACACCATCTATGTATTGTTTGGAAATCAGATCATTCAACAATTTGTTGGAATTTCCATGGGTACCAATTACGCCCCTTGTAAACAAACCAATTTTGTTTTTATATGAACCAGAATTTATTAAAATACTTGAACGTGAAAAAAAAAATCACTCACTGTCATATCATTGATATGACTACTGAATTGGCCCATGTCATTTCTTTATTAATGATAGTTGCTTCATATGTAACCCATCAAAAAAGGCAATTTCTAAAACATATCAAGCAAATAATCAAACCAATTTAAGTCATTACGGTGAAAAGTAGCGATAACGAAAAGTGTATACAACAGAGAAGGAAACAAGGAATGATATAAAGTGAGCTATGGTGATTTGCATATACACGTATGAGCACATGGTGAAATCATGCCGTTCACTCAAATGAAAGTGCTTTATCCTATGAAATCCTGCAAATATGACAAACTCTAAATAAAAATAAAAAATTCTCTTTGATTAGGTCAATACGATGCTGGAAAACGATTCTGTTCGAGGATGTTTCAATATAGGCACAACTGTATGGAGTGTTTCCTTGAAACAAACGAGGTGGATTGTAATAACAAGATTGACCGTTACTGCCATTGGGAAGTCGATGATGAAGAAAACTTTCATATATGTTTATACGGTACTTGATTCCGTTAATATCTGTAAAGTGCATGTACTTACGTCGTCATCTGAACATAAGATTTATGTCATCAAGTTATTTGAATTAAACAGAACTCTTTGGAGAGTCTATGAATAACTAAATATTGTTGTCTTTAAAAATCATTTTTAATTACACATTACATGTTTGATATAAGTATCGGTCTTTACTTAAATGTTAAGAATGTCATATTCATGCGAACTGTCCCTGCAAATAAATAAGCAAAAGTGGTGCAACTTCGATTTTACGAAACATATAAAAAAAATGTCGGAAAATTGCGCAAAAGCTAGGTTGCATACGTTTTTATCTATTATCTCTTAAATCTCATGATGATGATATTGAGAATAGTCATTCATTAATCTAAATGAAATCCATCAAGAGAAAGTAAAGGAAGGTCCGCCAATGATCAATGCAGATACATGTACGTACGTACGTAGGTATAATGCCTATCTTTGTTCTTTGACCTACTGATAAATTGAAATATTGTTTTTTAATAGGTGGACAGACAGAAGCATCCATGTCTTTAGGATTGCTTTGCATGTCTTCTTCTCTGTATTATAAAATGTACATGTATCAGCAGCGCTCTCCTGAAAGCACGCACTTCACCGCCAGCAACTGTATCATTTATTGGTAGAGGTAGGCGCATGGCATTAATGGGGGGGGGGCAACCTCCCAACTTCTTGCAGCAATTATTTTTCATAAATTTACATATATAAAAGTAAATAAACAATAAGTTGCCCCCCCCCCCCTTTTCGGAGCAAGTAAAAAAATTGTGAATCAGTGAAAAGAGGGAAGTGATGTTATGATTTAAGGTATGCAGTACAGTGAAGTACACTACACCCCCACCCACCCACCCACCCACACGGATTAGGATTTTCACGATTTGAGAAGTTTTAATTTTCTTCTTTTTTTTTTTTTTGTTTGTCAATTTTTTTTATGAGCCACTCCCCCCATCTTCGCTAGCCAAGTGTCCGATTCGTTTTTCTCATCTTCGCTAGCCATGCTCATATTCTCATGAGATGAAAAAAACGAATCGGATACTTGGCTAGTAAGGATGCCCTATCCCCTCCCAATCCACTTTCAAAAACCATGGTATGTGCCTTGATATGGTACAAATAAGTGCGCTCGTCAATTCTCTCTACTGTTTTGTTTTAGTATTTTAATATAACAGCATCCTTTTATTGCACAATCGTCTTTCTACATTGACAATATACACCAATAACCGATTAAACAAAACAAAAAATATTTATTTGAACCATCTGTTTATACTGGTTAAATAGCACTATACCTGCTCTAATGGAGAGATAACTCGTGTTACGAACGATAACTCCAGGTTATGAAAATCCCGAATACTGTATATAAAATTGCAATATTTTCAAACATTCAGGGCTGTTCCAGAATTAAATGTGTGTGCAGGTTGGGAGGAACAGCTTTTACCTCCACCACCTATTTTTCCTGTCGCAAATATATCCAAAATACTACAATCTTAAAGAACTTGACCAAAGTATTAGTGGTATACACATTTGGTATAAATTTAATGAAAATCCGTCAAAATTTGTAGGCATGAGAGCGCTAACAAGATAACAAAGTCCCATAACTCCAACAAAAAGTATCGACCAATGCTGATTTTCTAACTTGATCAAAGTAATAGTGATATAAACATTTGGTATAAATTTAATGAAAATCCGTCAAAATATGTAGGCATGAGAGCGCTTTCAAAAAAGTGTGATAAATCCGTCAAAATATGTAGGCATGAGAGCGCTTACAATGTCAATTTTTTGACAAAACAGAGTCATTATTGTGTCAAAGTCCCATTACTCCAACAAAAAGTATCGACCAATGCTGATTTTCGAAATTGACCAAAGTATTAGTGGTATAATCATTTGGCATAAATTTAATGAAAATCCGTCAAAATTTGTAGGCATGAGAGCGCTTACAAGGTCACAAAGTCCCATAACTCCAACAAAAAGTATCGACAAAAAAGTGTGACGGAGGGAAACACGGACACACGGACGGACGCCCGGCATTGCGGCGGGGAACAAAAACCCGTATGAATATTTTACGAAAAGAAAATTCTTTGATCAGGTGGAAACAATTCAAAGAACTTTTATCCTCTTGAGGTAATTATCGATAGTCAATTAAGCTACAATTGTATTGGAATCAATATCTAATCAATATATTTTGAAGAGTGATGATTTTATGTTTTTAATCTCGTTCATGCTTGAATGATTCATTTTCCCCCCACGGTCATAAATATAAAGTATAAAAACGTTCACTATTAGTGTGTTTACATAATTTCAGGCTGAAAAAACCCCCACCAAAACTGTTCCGTAGCCATGCATTAGTAACGCAAATTGGTTTTAGAATAAAACACTTGTTTTGTTTATAGTTGATATTTTATACTAAGTTATATCGTGTATTACAAATCAACAACTTGGTTGCAAAATATGAAAAACACATGTTTATGTTTAGTTTAGTATCAATAGAAAGGACATTATTTCAGAAAACATATCCGTATCACACGATATTTAGATCTTTGTAGTACATGTAGCGACTTTGACAAATGTTATTAATTAAACAATAAAATGCTTTCTTTGGTGATCATCTAACGTGGGTTAAGTATTTTTTTCTGCAATGTCGCCAATGAATCATCAAAGAAAGCATTTCATTGTTTATATAAATAACTTTCTTTTAACTAATTAAACGAGTTAGTAAAATTCACTAAATTAATTTAGTGAACGTTAGCTTAAAAAAACCCAGCCAGATCGTCTCCTGTTAGACTCTGAGTCTGACATCATCATAATTTTTTTGTTCAGTCCGTAATTTTTTTTACGTCGCAGCAGGTTAATTCCTTTAAGCCACATGTTGTATTTTGAACCATCGTATCGATGTCATTTGCACCGGAGAATTCTGTAAAAAGTTAAAGTTTGAAGGCTTAAAATACCTGATCGTGAAGTTATTGATTAAACATTTAAAGGAGTGAATCACGATTTGGATATACATTGTATATAATCATAACAAATCATGATTAGCTTCATTGCGTGTTATATTCAAACTTATAAATGTTAGCTTTGCGGACAGCCTAGTGGACAAGTCAACCTTTTTTCCCAACAACAACAAAGGTAAGTTCTAGAAATTATCTAAATTTAAATCAATACAGTTCTCACTCAGTATCTTGTGATACAAAACGCCATCTACGAGTGAAACTGCCGAAATCCTCATCACCATTCTGTTTTAAAACAATTGAAATTGTAAAATAAACTAGGATATATGTTTTGATTTTAAGAACAATAATTGTTCAATTTGTTGGGTCCTTTTTCCAGTTTTTTTTTACAGCTTAATGTCTTTTTTTTCTAAATACTTACGCAGAAAGTTTTTATTCTTTGTCAGTAGATGTTTTTTAAACATGTTCATTAAAACTAAATGGCCATTTTTACCACACCCTGCATTGAAAACTGGAGCATACCCCCCCCCCCCCCCCCCCCCGTTGAAAAATTGCGCTAGGTAACCCGAGTACTTCCGAGTGGAGAAAAGATGTAAACATTTCCCATTATAAATCTCCGTAGGAAATTGGTTTTCGTTCCTGTGAACTTTAAAGAGTAAAAAATGTTAATTGTTCAATAAAGATATCTTGGACATACCCCCTTTATCGATTTTAACTGTATTTCTTTCACAGGCATCTTAATTTTTATTAAAAATCATCGAAAAGGGATGGAAGCCATAACTTGGGACAGACTATAGTTGATAGCTTAATACGCGAACAGAATGACATATATTCTCAGTGTTTCGGTTATTTTCTATCTTATCTCCCTCGTAAGAGGGGGGTCAATAAAGCGATGTATAGGTATTTTGTAAAATGGCTTTTGAAACGGATGTAAGACATGTCGTGACGATGCACCATTCCGATTTTTCCCCAGTGTTTCCTACACAGATCCATGCCAAGATGACCCGTTTTTTCGTTGCTAGCCTTTGTTTGTCCGTTCTTCTTCTATTTGCACTTGAGAGTATCGAAGCATTTGAAGATGATTTCCAATACGGTTGGGTAAGCATTTTCTTTGAACAAAGACTATACCTATTGTCCTTTTTTCTTTCTTCGTTAAAGTTAATGTTTGCTGTTTATAATGCGCTTCTTTCTCTTTAACAAGTGTAAACGCAAACGGGGAGTCATAAACAAAAAGGCTGAACGTATATACCAGGTAAAGTTATTAATACTTTGCTTGTCGAGTACAGTGGTTCTTTTTTCTTTTAAACATTCGGTTATATAATGGTTTTAAGGTTTGAATTTTTTTTTCATATTATCTCACTTTTGACAGCGCCGGAAGGCTGAAAACTTCAATGACGTTAAAACCCGCGCTGCTATTCTTGGTTGGTGTGCATTTTTTTTTTTTACAATCGTTTCGATTGATAAAAAAACTCAGTTTGGCACAAAAGAAATAATAATATTCACCTTTCTTTCTCAGTTGAAGGTTTTCCATGCTGAAGAATAAAAGAAAACAAAGTTTCAGGGGATAAAAATGCCCTTTGCCTCCACGTATATTTGGTCTTTAAATCTGTTATTTGTCTTTCAAACTATATAAATAAAATAAAAAGATAAATGCATTGATATTATCCATATATTTTACAAAATTACAGTATACTATAGTGACAAAAGTGAGTAAATTTGCTGCAATTTTGTATTCTGTTTCTTTTTGTAGGGTTTATAAAAAATAGTTTTTGATACATACATAGCGTCATATGTTAGCTTAAAGCAATATGAGCTGCTATTTTCATGAAGAATTTTTTTTAACGAAAATGTTATTTTCTACTTAAATGACAATAATATCATGGTTTTTGAATTTCTTTTCGCCAAATTTTTGTGAAAAGGGCCGTTAAGGAACCTTAATTGGAGCGAAATTGAATTATTGTCGTCCTGTACAAAAATTGAGTTGCTTTATGTTTCTTGGAAGAGATATCTTTCCTCTAACAGAAATTAATGATTTTTTCAAACCTTATTTATCATAAAAATTTAAGTTTTATGCAGACTTACCATAGTAGCAGGTTTTTACAGCAAAATAAAATTCTAAAAAATACAGCTCATATTGCTTTAATGTTTAAGTATAATTTGGGGTAAAAATATGATAGCCCATAAGTTTCTGCTTCTGCTTTCGATTACAATATGTTTACAAGGGGTAAGTTAATGTGTACAATAGCTAAAAAATTGATTAAGGTATTCAATGTATAACGACCACATTTTGTACCTAATAAATGAATGGTCCGATATTCTTAATCATGATATCATTTTGAAGGTGTTATCAAATAAAAATACTCCACCAAAGGAATTTTCAAAATATTGATTATGGTCGAAATAATTACAAATTGAATTTTGCATTGAAGTCTATGGGCAACGTATGTTTTAATAAAATATTGTAAAAAGTAACTTGAAATTTGTAAAACTCTCTTGGTTAATACATGCATAAACTTTCTCATTATTAAAATATGAAATAAAATGAATCATTTACCGCAGATATTTTGACAAAATTAAAATTTTCTTTTTTTCAACAAGGGGAGATAACTCTTTAAAAAAAATTTAAGGTGCAAATTGACTGTCTTATTACATGTTGTCAGTCATGTGAATTTGGTTCATTTCACTTTCATTGTTATTTAGCAATACATATTATCTGGTTTAAAATGATTCAAAATTGTTCAATATTCCTTCATTATACATTGAATACCTTAAAATCCTACACAGTGCCTGTTAGCTGTTGTATGGTTGTTAAATCCTGGAGAACGAAACGAGAGAAGTACTTTTTTCCAAATGCATCGGTCATTTGAAACTTTACTTGGATTTGGAAGTGATGGTGTCGGGTTACATTGCCTACAATTGTCAGATGTTTTTGATTTTCATTGATGAAGATATGGACACTGCAAAATACATAAAGTTATCGAACATGGCCCAGAATCGGAAATCACAAACGAATTTCTGAATAACTCTATATAGGCTGGTATATCTACCACCGTTCCTCCCTTAGCAGAGATGTATCGATTTCAGTTGGAAAGGTTTAGAGTTAGAGGTATTAAACTGGCTTGCATGTATGTAGATTTATAGATGATAGATTACTAACAATTGTAAAAGCTGATGATCAGAAAAAATATTTTAGCATACAAATATGATCGCTTAATGATACATACAAAATGCAATAAGATATTTTGTTTTCAATGATTACTACAAAATGCACCAGATGTTAAAATCTGTGGCGACTTTGTTTGTTAATAGAGTGATTTTACGGACAAGAGTTTTATTTTTTACTGAAAGAAGTTAAAACTCTATTAGATGTTGTTAATAAATAGAAGGATATTTATGATGATTTAGGCCTTGGGTTTGACATATTTTGTTGCTATTGACATAGAGAACCCACAACGTATTTTTTATTACAAAGTAAACGATACATGTAAAATAGGTTCGCATGATAAAATGTAATTCAGCAAATCACAGAAATGTTCCAAAGTTGTAACCTTTTTAAGAATGAAATTATCTCAAACTTTCACCGCATAATTAAAAAAAGAGTGAGGCCTACGCAGCTAGGTTAAGGACGCCCATGGATTACCGTATGAAATAAATACACTAAAACGGACTTTATTCCAGACGAAGTATACAAACTCATCCAAATATGGCAATGATAAAGTTTATACATCATTATGTTACTACCGATCTCCCCTACATTTTTCACCGGAACACAGTCACCGGATCAGCTGTTTATCACGTGATACGCTAAAAAAAGAGCAGCTACATATGACTTCATTTATTGCAAAAGTTCAACGATATACGAATAAGATATTAAATTGTTGTTTATATCACTTAAAAGAAAATTAATTGCTTAATCTAAAAAGTGCTGGGAGCAACTTTAGCAGTACCAGCAACATGCTTAACTTTAGCATTGATCGTTCAAGTTTAATAATTTTTTTCGATAACCGAGTTTATTCACGTGTCAAAAAATGTTTCCTTTCAAGCACCAACTTGCTCCCAGCACTTTTTACAATCACTGGTATTTGATGAAAATAAAAAGTTAAACACAATCCTTAAAATTGACGGGATATCGTTGAACTTTTGCAATTTTAGACAGATGTATATGATTATATGCAAATTAGCCGATTTTTAAACGCACTGATGATCATGATCAAGGGCAGATAATCTGTTGTTGTGAAGTGCGGAAAATTTAAAGATTTACATTGTTAATCGTTGATTATTCCTTACCTGCACATTTCATTAACCTTTTAAATTTTTCAATTCGTAAAATACACAGGAACATTACCAATTTATTATTTTTTGTTCAGTTTAAACAGAATAGAGTGATATATTCGTCAATGCACCAGAACAGAATCAGATAACCCCATGCGCGGATCTAAGGTCTGGGGTGGGTTCTGGTTTTCTATAAATTTATTCCTTATAATTTTAGACTAATTAAAGTGTATATATAACAGGCTAAAGAAAAGAAAATAAGAAGCAAGATCCACGCGTACGTAGGATCGTTTTTGAAAAGGTGGGGGGGGGGGGGGAGAGACTCATCCAAATAACCTTGACAAGCGAAGAAAAAAAAAACAATATTTCTTTACATACTCTCAAATCAGTTGGGGGCCAACTCCATGCATATTAATTTCTTATATGTAAATTTAAGAAAAAAAATTTCGGCAAGAAAAAGCGGGGAGGGGGGAGGGGGGTACGTATGCTACGTGCCTGCTTCAATCTACCCCTGTTTATTAAATATGTAATTTGATATTGTTATCAAGTGTGTCCATTCGCGGATTAAGAGAAGGGGTAAGAGGGGTCCCAACCCCCCTGGAAAATGAAAATTTATTAAAGAACAAGGTACACTTAGTATATTATTTTGGCCTATGAAAATCATAAAAAATGAAGCAGCAGCTAAACTGCCATCACCCCTCGAAGTTAAATCTGGACAACCCCCGTGCTTGAAACATGCATGGGAAATGGCGCCAAAACGTCACATATCAGAATTATAAATTCCAAACTTAACCTGGATTTCACTTTTTTGCAAAAAACTACGAATTTGTACACACGTATGTAAATATTTTGATATGTGCACAGGCAACGCGATAGATAATACTTGTATATGTCAAAGCTATTGCAATTAGTAGTCGAAAAAAACATATTTCGTAAATCGCGTTTGCTGTGCTCATAGTGAAATTTAAACATTTGTCATTTCCGGAACAAGTCCCGTGGCTTATATTTTTAATGAAAAATCGCCAAATTATGTACCATGGGATCTACAATTGCTGCATTTCAAGTACAAATGTAGCAATAATCCATATTATAAAAATATATTTGATTAAATAAATGCAAAATCGTAATCATTGTAATTCGGAATTTTTAATTTCGTTCGGCGGTTTCTGTCGTAGCGTACCAGACGACAAGTTCGACAATCGCAATGAATAGATTGAATGAATGACGGTGCAGTGATTGACGGAACTATGTTCATTATCGATACGTAGACATATTCAACACAACTGATGTACCACTATGGGATTGTATTAGGTAAGGATTGATTGGCGATCTTATGAAAACAAGGAAAGCAACAAAATGCATGTTAATCCGAGATTCCTCTGACTTGCAACCCTGACCCGACGCCGCTAATTTTTTTGGCGTGTGTTGTAGAGATAGGGATAAAAATCAAACAAACTAGTTGTCACTGTATAAAGATATGTCATTTTGCATGTCCCTTTCACCAGAGACATAAATAACGTCTCTGCTTTCACGTAACAGGCCTATCTGCTTTTGGAAATAAGATAAAACTATTTTTTTTCTGTAGGCCCAGTGATGCTATTTTTGATGTGTATTTATGAATATATTCATGCAAAACTATCAGGTGTGAAAGCACGTATTAAGGCATATGTGGCATGTTTCTGCTAGGCATAAGGGAAACTGCCCAACCACATATGCAGTAGCCAAATCAAGACTATTACATGTAACTTTGACCAGAATTTGCAATATGACAATCTACAGATGCGTACTATCGATATTAATGCTACATTTATCGCATGATTGTGAGGAAGATACAGAGATTTATTCATCCAGGGAAAATCATATTTCTCGAGGGCAATGCCCAAAGGAAATATGGTTTTCCCTGGATGAATGAATCTTTGTATCTCCTGAATGTTTATGCAATAAATTGTTTATTATACCGAAAAAACAGGTGATTATTTAATACACTGGGTTCTAAAGGGTTTTATGCTATTGCAAAGCAATAACGTAGTAAATGTTACATGTAACTGATTTCTTTCTGTTAGTTTTCTGATATAAAAGGTATTTGTACAATTATTTAAGAAGAATTTTAATCATTTGAATCCATCGTATGCATGCTCATCCTCAGGATTTTTCATATGAATGGAATAAAAAAAACAAAATCAAAAAAATAGTTATCTTCACTTTTGCCACACATAATCTATAATTACAGTATTATCACATTTCAACTGAAACTGTAAATGCTAATAAATATGAACAGATGTTTAAAGCAATGTAAGTAATTGTACATTTTTCTACATTCTACAGAAATCGGATGTTCATGTTTGTGTGACTTTACCAGTGTTCAGAGGTCAAATTAAGTTTATTTCCATAGTGATGATGAAGAAATAGCAATAAACAGAGGTACGATAAAATATCTTAATAGCAGTTATAATTTAATACCTGCAATCCTTTATAATTTTACCATTTATTTTATATTATTTAAAAACCGGTATTAAGGTTTCTCCATGCAGCTTGATAAATGTTATTAAAGCAACATAAACTAATGTATAATCATAATGCAAAGATAAAGTCTATTCTAATATAATGGAAGAAAAAATCATTTTTTGGGGGGAAAATATGAAATTTAAAAACTTTGCGCAAGTCAATGAAAATATTAGTTCCTGTTGGACTAGAACCCAATATCTTGGGGTCCAAGGGATTGGCAGTCAGATTACTAACCTTTGGAACTGTCAAGTAATACACTTGAAGTGGTCAATATTTTACATGTACCGGTAGCTAGAACAATATGTTGAATTTGCATGTTGTAATGCACTTCTAAAAAGTACAGGTCACTGGGTGTGGAGGAAGCTTAAAGATATTAAATTGAATTTCTTTAAAAGAATTTTAAAGAAAGTTCTTTCATCATTGCAGATATTAAATGTACATCTGTCATATACATGTAGCATTATTATACTTGTACAGTAATGTGATTGTGTGTGATTAATGACTTTTTAATATATTTTTAGAATGCCTAAGTTCTACCCCTGCTTGCTGTGCTCCAAAAGAACATCACAACAGGACAGATACAGGATAAAGAAGGAGCATGCAGACTTCATCAAGAGAAGACTCCGTATGGATGTTTCTGATGACAGCATGCTGTGTAGGAAATGTCGTCACATGTGTGAAACAAAATCGACAAGAGATTCTATTTGCAACAGCCCTGAGCCAAACAAAATACAGAAAACATTATCAAAGCAGAGTATGAAGAGCCCTCCTTCAGTAACACTGTCCATCCCAAGTACTTCTACAAGTCATGCCAACTGTGTAATATGTAAAAAGCCAGGGCCAAAGCTTGTTGTTGTTCCTGAAAACACTCGTGTAAATGTATTCATCCAAAAAGAAACATTTGTTCCACCTGGTTCTAGATGCTGTCCTTAACATATATCTGATGGAGATCTCAACACTGAGGCATTGCATCTGTTGAAACAAACAAGTTCTGTCTCCAATGTCAACAGGACCACCATTGTTGGAGTTTTAAAACAAACCAGGGATGTAGCAATCCAAAATCAGAACAAGAGACTGAATTTTGATGATCCACATGGAATGCAAAATGAAGATTACTACAATCTAACAGGTGTTACAAAGGATCAGTTTGATGAATTGATGACGTATTTGGTGGAGACCAACTTAAGATCATCCAAGAACAGAAGTACTAGAACATGTGTAGCATTATTGTTGACGAAACTTAGATGTGGTTTAAGTAATCAACTACTTGGAACCTTATTTGGCATGAAAAAATGGCAGGTATGGACATGTTAAGTGAGACAATACATTTAAGATTTCTTATTATTTTATTATACATAAAAAATAAAAACTCGTACGTGATTGAATGTACATTAATTGAAACTGGGTTTTCTATTTCCAGGTTCGACGTGCTGTTATATCTGCGAAAAATGCTTTGATGGAAGATTTTGTGCCAAAGCATTTGGGGTTCTCTCACATATCAAGGGAGGATGCCATTAATCACCATACTCGTCCCCTTGCCAAGGAACTTCTATGCAGCATGTCAGATAATCCAGTCATTCTTGTACTCGATGGGACTTATGTATACCTCCAAAAAAGCGGAAACTTTTCTTTCTCACGTCGTTCCTACAGCACCCACAAACACCGGCCATTAGTTAAACCGATGATGATTGTATCAACTTCTGGATATATAATTTCTGTATTAGGTCCCTATCTGGCAGATTCCAAAAATTCCGATGCAAAGATCTTAAGTCACATGATCCAGACAAATGTAGAGGACATTAGGAAATGGGTAGAAGAAGACGATATTTTTATTGTCGACAGAGGTTTCAGAGACGCAGAAGCTTTGCTTGATGACTTGGGGATACATGTTGAAATGCCATCCTTTCTGACTCGTCATTCAAAGCAACAATCAACAGAAGAAGCCAATTCAACCAGATTTGTGACCAAGGTACTTGTACAATATAACATGCCACAATATAATACTGATTCAATTTGTTTATGTTGTTGCAGATCACCTTTTTAAAATTTTAAGCTTAAAATGTTATTGATGTGTTTTAGTACTGTATCATATAGTACAGATGTGTTGTGAATCCAAAGCTTAAGATATAACAAACTTTTCCTTTTAGTTACATTGCACTACAGTAAAACTCATATTTATTTCAAACACACATATAGGGATTTCTTGGATATAACGAGGTTTTTATTTGAGTCCCCAGCACTTATTTTTAAACAAAATTGTTATACGTATATTACGATTAATGGATATAACAGTGTGAAGTTGTTGCCCCTACGACTTCGTTATAACCGAGTGTTACTGTATATTTAATTTGCATGCATGTGTATTATATATGCATATTCATAGTATGTGTTGTGTGTTACAGCTTAGATGGGTTGTCGAGTCAGTGAATGGCAGGCTCAAGACATGGAATTATTTGAGCAGGACCATCCCCAATACACAGATACCACATATTGGCGATTATGTCCGCATAGTAAGTGCAATCTGCAACAAGTTTAGACCAGACTTGAGCACTGGAATTGAGGAGGAAGATGTTGCCATGGCTGCAAAAATGCGATTTCTTGCAAACGGAGTGAATGAGTTAAAGGATTATGTTGAGACAAGTGGTGAGCATCATCTTGAATCTTGATTATGTTTTCTCACAAGGTTTTGGCAGGATTTTCAAATGTAAAAATTGGTTGAGAATAAATTGAACTTCTATTTGAAAATAATATTTTTAAGGTTTAGAGAAGCGGAGCATAAGATGGAAGAAGATAGACTCCCATGATGTAGTCTTCCCTCATTTGACAGAGGAGGAAATACGCCAGTTAACCTTAGGTGTGTACCAAATAAGATTGGCAAAGTCATATGCATATGAACATTTTATGGAAGGAAGGTATGAAATTTTCATCAGTGATGACTTTGATGGAATCCTGTGTGCCAAGATTCAAAGTAGACACATTTCCGCAAAGAAATACTTACTCTGGATAAGACATGATGATATCAGTATCAAATCTTGGTTTTGCAAATGTAAAGTTGGTACAAGAGTTGTGGGCATGTGTGCTCATATTACCAGTGTGATTTGGTTCTTGGGTCTTGCTCGTCATGAGGAGAGTGGTGTCTGTGGTGTGCGCGATTGGTGTAGTTCTGTTGAGGATGCTGCTGCACTCCCAATTGATGAATCAGAAAGTGAGGAAGAAAATGAAGAAAGATGTTCCATAACAGAAGAGGAGTGAATTTCAAAGTGACTCATCAGTCAATAAATCAGTCAACAAAACATGTTTGGTAGGAGAATTTTTCTGAAATTTAGTGTATGATATCTGTAAAAATTAGTGATGATTACAAAGTACCTGAATGTGTATATTGCTGTTTTGAGTTCATACCTAAATGCAAGTATATTGTTGATTGATTTATTTCTACAATTATTTTGATTGCAATTTAAGATTATAAGCAAATCAATTTATGACAAAGTTGCAATATCAAATGATTTATTGAATATTGACAACCATTATATAAAACCATATATGTGTAAAATAAGAATGTCAGAATCACATTGTCTAGAGGCTTATTTAGTAATGACATGCTCTTTGATTTCAAGCTGTATAAAGTATAATGGATGTGCTTTTCAATAATTGGTATTGTATGTATACAACAAATATTGTTCAAACGCTGTATACATTTTGTTCATAATTGTGTCTCATTGAAATGAAATACATGTATAGGGATAACCTCATTTTCTTTTACCCCTCTATTTATATGCTTGTTTATCTTTTAACTTGTAAAGTATACTACTCTCATAAATACATAGCATATCTTTACTATAAAATTAAAAATATTTTAAAGTTAAACATTTTCAAAGCAATTCATATCAATATTGCCTATTTTTGGGCATTGTACCACTGTATTTGAGATCAAACTGTAAAAATGAACAATGTGTTATACTTTGAAAAAAATATTTTAATTAAACCTCCATGGAGTCCAGACCACTATTATTTTATTTTAGTTTTGTTTTATTGTGGTTAAAATCATTGCATGTAATAATTTAAACCAATACTTCACACCAGCTTTCATTGAATATTATTATTGACAAATGTTAAGTAATAGGAAACTTTGTATTTAAGTGCATAAAGGTCAAATATGATGTGTTATACATATAAGTGTTTCTCTTTTTAATTTAACAATAAATATATATATAAGGTCTTTGATACAAATACAGAACTGTTCATGGGATACTTTTATCAATGCAAATATAAGCCAACTCATCATATAAAGTACATTGATATGTCCTAGGTTACATGTACTATCTTGTAAAATGCGCCATGGATTTGATGAGGACTTCAGCAGACATTAACAACTAAGGAAATTGCATTATTTGCAAGCAAATGTTATGTAATCATTGAATCATATTAATATTAAAAAACAACATTTATTTCAAGTTTTTAAAAGTCAAAGGAATCATTTGACAACCCTTGATTATGGTCCTTTTTTTAACCCCCCCCCCATACTTTGGACTGTGAATAGTTAACTCCTTAGGTAGCCAAATGAAAACATGTACAGTTTTATATTGTAGTAAAAACTCCACAATTGTGTAATGTGCACCCAGGTATCAATTTATTAAAAAGTTTTTAATTTAATTTATTTCGTTGAATATTTGAGAAGAAAGCGAATTTTATTGCCACTAAGGGCATTAACGTTAAATAACGTCATAATTTTGCATGTCATCTTTCTTTCCGGGTATCTCAAAAACTATTAGTGATACAAAGATAATATTACTATATATAGAAAGCCCATGTCCTAGAGAGTATTTGGACCAAAATTTGTTAACCTCTGAAAATAGGCCAAATATGACCCTAAGCGTACCTTGTTCTTTACATAGTAAAATCATCGCAAATATGCCTCGGACACGACCCCCCCCCCCCCCCCCCCCCAGCGGCAATCACAATCATCCTTCAGAAACCCCCCCCCCCCCACCCCTCCTGGAATTTTTTTTGGATCCGCGCATGGTGTCTCTGCCACGATATAAGTTTATCTTGCTTATAACTATAAGAGTATCTCTACCATATAGTCAGAATATTTTTTTCATCATATTAAGATACAGAATTCTTTTAAGACACACTGAACCTCATATTTGTCAAGATTTTCATAAATAATTGTATAAAATTGTCATAAAAAAGTGCATATGATATCAAATGAATACAAAATAAAGGCATCAATATATACTTTTATTGAAAAGCAAAATTTCAAAACTCACAATTGAACTTTTTTTAAACAGCTTTGATTTTGTTTTTAATAATGTCTTAATTCACACATTCAAAATACACCAAAGCATGATGATGAGCACCTTTTTATCCATCATGTTTATGCATTATCAGATTTTTTTTTTATTAAATAGTCTGTAGAACACAGGGAATACAATGTGGGTGTATGTGGGTAGGGAAGACAGGGTAACCTCAAAAGTTGAAACCACAAGAATCGACCCGCAAAACCCATGTCGCCAGGTGGTAGCAGAAGTCCATGTTGGGCTGAAATAAAAATTTAAAAAAATCAATTAGCTGTGGGAACATATGCATAGCAAATACATGAATATTTATTACCAAAAAAATACACTGACCATGCAGTGTCATATGTATGAAAACATGCGCGGATCTAGAAGGGAGGAAGATTTTACATTGTAAAATTATCGCAAATATGCCTCAGACCACATGAAAAAAACAATTACCCTTCGGATATTAAAATTAAAATCTTCTTTTAAGAAAATACATAAATGAATTGTAAAATAGCATATAAGTTTAATTCACATTGGTTAATTTAAAAAAAAGTCTGCTATTGAAGAAATGTATATGTTATTGTATGCATGTACATGTGGATAAGGTAGTGAATAATAATAACAAACCAGGTCAGTTTAAAGCTTGTGCCCCTCAAATATTATCTAGCCATGCACTGTGCAATCTGGTCTCAAGCAGCCGAGTCTGACCACCACATATGTTATATTTTACTGGTTGGGGTTTATTATTAGATTATTCTGAAGCATAACTGCAAATATTTAACAAATCAAATATATTAATCATATAATTTTAATGCAGCACATACAAATTGAATATGTAGTACAAATCTTTCTGAATTTTTGAATTCATAAATGAAGCTGTGGATGGCAATATGATACAAAATTATAAAAATAAAGTAAAGAAATCATGATGCATACATGCACTTGATGATTACATCATTCTACACTTGTGTACCATGGGACCCAACATGTTTATACAGTGTATGCTACATGTATTATGGTGTGTATATACAATAGTTCACCCGAACTAAGACGCACATGTACATACAGTATGTATATATTAATAGCATAATAACAAATATAAGAATTCAAAACAGTGTTATAGATATCTACTGTAAACTATATCACCATGCAAATCACCATGCAAACATGCATATGCACTTTGTAGGCCCTAATGAATTCTACAATTGTGTACCCTGGGAACCCCACCTATTTCAAGTGCAATGTTTACAGTGTCTTGTGTGTAGTTCAATACACAAAAGAATAGCCTAATAAGAAATAATAATTCAAAACAGCGATGATGTGCAAAACAACATGTGTGTAACGTACATGTACACTGAATGGACTGAAAAGAGCAAATGATTTGAAAAGAAAAGGTCATCACTACATATCCTGTATTAAAACATACCTTTATTATCTCTCAAACGATGGTTGAGCTGCATTTTCCACTCTCGGCGTCTTGGAGGCCATGCATGTTATGAAATTGTTGATACACCGCTGTCAGCTGTTCGCAACCAAAACAAGGCGAGTGAAAGCGCTGTGTTGACGCGGATGGTAAGCAAACAACAATGTAATTTTAAGAAATAAACACCTTTAGTAAAATATTTTCGATACAATATTCTTTAAAATAAAATTCAAAATGATTATTTAAAGCAGTCAATCGATAAATTTTAACAGCGATCGCTTTACTATATCGAAAGTAGGAAAAAGATGAAAACATGAATAATGGGCGGAGCTAACGTGATATTCATGAGGTGAAATCTATGGGAGGCCTTAACCTAGCTGCGTACTGATCACAAAAACTACGAATTAGTTAAGGAATAGGAAATCATTCTTTGAATATTATGAGATGATAATTTCTGTCGAGGCATGGTCAAATCCAATAAACCCCAGAAGGGCTTTTTTGATAGATTTGACTTCCCTCCGAGCGAAATTATCCCCTCACAATATTCAAAGAATGATTTCTTATTACCTATATTTACATTATTTCCAACTGTAAAACAACATTGTTTTAAAACTAATTTGTTTTATGTAGCACATGCTATGTATTACTACGCGGCGCAGCCAATGCCGTTTTTTCTGTTATGCTATAAGACAAGCCCATTTTGTGGCACTCATGTTTAGGAAGTTATTGGGTTTTAGGGCTCAAAATCGATTCGTAATGTTATCACAGACAAGGACAATTAAAAATGTAATATTTGAAGAGACAATGGCTTATAAAAGTCGAACAACATTGCGTAATGGTATTTTTTGTCGTATTTATAGAACCTATGGAAGCTTATAGGACAGTGTCACCTTTCATACTACATGTTGCAGCGTAATATGAGCATATTGATGTAATTTCAGCTCGGAATTACTTAACAGTGAATGCATTTATGCTTTAAACAGATTGTCGTGAGGCTAATAATAAACAAATTAAAGAAATATACCACGATTGAGATGAAAATATAGCAATTGCAAACTTGATAACCACTGTATTATGCAATCACATTTTAGAAATCTAGCTCAGCTGACAATCAGTTTTGTTCTTAGACCACAGAAAGGTAAGTTCTTTATAATATATCTGACTTGTCTATTTACTTTCTTCCTTTAAGAACACAAACATTCATTATGTGATGCAAGACATACATATTAAATTTGTTATCCGTTCTGTAATATTGCATAAATGTTCATCTTTTAGTGTTTATTTAGTATATTGCATTTACAATGGAATTTCTTAAATTAATACTTGTATGCATGCAATTCTGAAAACATGTTTTGGGTTCGTTTTGATAGGAATGTTGTCTTTTTCTTAAGTTATCGAAAAATTCGTCTGAAGATTAATTAATTTTTAAAAAGATAAATGGATGAATAATCAAAATGTATTTTTGATGCAAGTAGAAAGATAGATAAACAGATAATTGATCGATATTGATAAATAGCATCTGTAACCTCTAAAAGAGGCTGTAAATAAACACCAACGGGAGCCTATTATATGTGTCAACAACTTTTTTTTTCTGGGCAGGTGCAATTAATATTTCGTTCACTCCCTGTTGCTCTCGAGCTATCACAACTCCACACATTCTCTATAACTTTAAGATTTGGGGCTTTGTAGGGGCCAGGGGTTAATGTTGTTTTGTTGAATTGATTCGATCTTCAGAACATATGGCATGACGCATCATCTTCCCGAGAAACCTCGCGGTGATTTCTGAAACATATGGTTACAAACACTCGTCCAAAAGGTATCACTGTATTTTTCTTCCCTTTAAGGCACCTTACTAAACCAAGACTTATATTTTTCTATTTAAGAGAGACTACTTCACAAAATGGCGACTTAAATGATTTGTTAACTGTTTGTATCTCTCGGATTGGTTTTCTATCACCATAGCTCAGTGGTTAAAGCATCGGTCTTGCGAACTGTAGAACACGAGTTCGAATCCGTTTGGGGCTTTAATTTATATTTATTGAATAAGTTTTTTTTTTTTTAAACCCCATTTTTTTAAAATCTAAAATTGCATATTTTTATTTGATTTTTATATTTCGTATTCATCAAACTATCTTTTATAAACATATTTTTGTTCTGTTCGAGAAACTTTTCCCGGGTATGTAGTGAGCAACCTTAATTGCTTTCAATGTTCTCACTCCATAAAAGGTAATGTATCCTAAAAACATAACAAAAACGCAGCATGTTGACCCTCTGTCACCGCGGTAAAAGGGGAAGACGGGTCGCAATCTTTCGTTTGATTTTCTCTAAACATGCATTTTATCAATAGTTCTGAGCTTGACTGTTGTCTCATCACTAAATATTATGGAGGAAATATGATCGACCACAACATGTATCCTCTGTAATTATTGTTTGCAAAATATTCTTCTTTGGCAATTTATTAAAAAATTACTGTGTTCTTTGGGATAACACAACGTTTATATCTTTCTGTTAGTTTATATCAGTTTTATGGTTGTACAAGTCGTTTCTTGTTCTAAATATGTTGCTAACGCACACCTGTCATCACATGCTCGTGTTTTTCCTCCGTTTCTCGTTTCGTTTTCTATGCGTCCCTTTTTCTCGTACACGGTTAGTACATTTCAGATGGTTCTTGCAATAATTCCTGTTAATCCTCAAATATGGTGTGTGGAATGATTTGAGGAATAGATGATTTTCCTACCTTTTTTCCCAACATCAATTCAGTGCTATGAGGAAAGAGGTCAATAATTTATTACGTTTCAGTAATGGATATATTTCTGAAAAATTGTATCTAATTAATACTGAACTGACGTATGAATACTATTTACAAAAATATCTTGTTGTTCCTACCATTTACATTCTGACTATTTTAAAGATATGTATAAATAAGTTTCCGAGAAAATCCATGTGATTCTGTCTACATTTCGACAATTATGATTGTTAAATAAGTTTCTCCAAAAAATAGGACATACAAAAAAAACAACAACAAAAAAACAAAAACAAAATAACGTGCGGAGAATCAAACGATAGACACTTTCAAAGATCTCTATTTGTCTGTATAGTAAAGTGCATTTGGTATATAGAGGAAATCTTTAAAAATCTTGTTTTTAAAGACTATTTGGCCAGAAAAGCTTACACTTGTGTAGAGGCATCTTCGGGTAGTGTAAATTCAAGTTTGCAAAAATCACAGTCCCTAGTGGTAGGGTGGGGCCGTGATGGCGATTTGAATTTTTACATAGGAATATATAGAGAAAATCTTTAAAATTATTCTGGGAAAGTTTTCGGTCCAAAACTTAGTGCTTAGTGTGAAAGCACAGGTTATGCAGATTTAAGTTTGATGAAACCATTATTACCTAGAGAAAAGTGGGGCCACGAAATGGGGAGAGGGTAAATAGGAATAGAGAACAACAACAAAAGGGGCTTGGTATTAACCAAAAAAAAAAGAGGTGGATAAAAATTGGTAGATTTTCAATTTTTTTAGCAAGATCTACTGTACTTAGTTGTCAAGATATTTTGATATTGTAATATTAATTTACATCAATTATTTACATCAATTTTTACCGTAATCATATATTAATTAAATGAGTTTAACGGTAATCGGCCGATGCAAAAAACAAAAAGGACCTGCTGAAGAATGTGTACTTTAAATTCTACGGATTAAATTCTTATTAAAATGATGTTTTGTGTCTAAGGCTGATTATTTGCAATATCCTGAATAGTTTGTGTTCCTTTCAATAACGACAAAATTACAAACACATCATTAAAAGATGTGAAAGAGTTCGTAAATTTTCAATAACTTTCGGTTTTTTTTTTTTAATTTATATACAAAGAAGAGCAAAAAATAGTTATAACATATTAGATTAGTTTTGAAATAAATGGCATTTTTGAAGCAACTTCGATTTTTTTTCTTTTAGTGGGGAGTAGTTTTGAAGCTGATTATAGATTTTGAGATAAAATTAAGGTTTTAAAAACATTTTTAATTTATTTACAGTTTCCTCTACAATAACCTACACCAATTCCAAAATGTCCCGTATCCTTGTTGTCAGCTTTTACTTGTTCGCTTTGATCGTTGCATTGGAAAGTACCGACGTGTTCCTTCATGATGTTACAAACAATAGATGGGTAAACAACTCTTGTAAAAATTATATTAGATGTGGCCTCTACAGTTCTATTAAAAAAACCCGATCGTCTTTCTATTTACAATTCATTTACAAATATATTAAGATACTAGAAAAAAGTCAAAACAAATTAACTTTATTTGGTTCTGTTTTTTTCTTTAATTTCCATTTAAAAAAAAAATTGTATACGTGTTAGTTAGAAACCAATTTATTAGTCTAAAGGAAAGAAACATAACATAACACATTTCTATATTCTTATATAACTATAACTTTAAGACGTCTAACCTAATTACGAAAATAGAACAGTTTATATTCAAAACGATAGTTTAAGATAGTTTAAGCTTACAGTTAAAGAGTAACATAACTTTTCTTCTTATTCTTCTGATTTTGTATTTAAGGGGCATTGTCACGATTTTGGTCATATTCTATTTTTCTGTTTTTATTATTTACATTGCTTTATGAATGCATTTCTAATGATCAGATGAAATTTGGGTGCCCGTCGATGAGTTTTAAGCAAGATGCTGGGCTCACAATTCTTTGTCATATAAACAAGGCTCGTGCCATTTTTGTTTACATAGGTTCAATATACCAGTAAAAATCTTTTTCAAGTTGATTTGTCTATATTTTTATTCATTTTAAGCATAAATAAACAGTTTCTATGGATTAACACATTTAGTTTAGGTCTAAAACTGGAATTTTCACCTCAGCGTTCAAAATGTAAACAAAAGTTTTTTTGGTTTTTTTTACATAGCGAGGAATTGTAAGCTTTGTAACCCGCTTACTACTCAGCAAATGACACTCAAATTTTGGTTGCTTATTGAAAATGCCTTACAGAAGCATTTTAAACATTGAAATCGAAAAAAATAATTGTTGACCAAAATCGTTACCATGCCCCTTTAAACCCTTTTCATTATTTTTTTATTTGCTTTATTTAATGCTTAACTATCATTAGCTGTCTTACTTACATAATTTTTATTTATCGTTAATTTCGTTTCTTCGAGGCATGTGCAATCCGTTAAATTGATTAAATCTGATATTCTAATTTTTGTCCGAGTTAAAGTGAATGTTTTTTGATTTTCCTAATGTGTGTTTTTTTTCATTAAGAAAGTATAAACATGGAACCAAAGATAAAAAGGCTGTCATGAGTTTCAAGGTAAAGTGATTTGTGTATTTAACATATGCTATTCGAGTATTATGCATTTCATTTGAATATTTGGTTATATCATGGTTTGGATGTTTTAGCTCTTTTCGTATAATCTTAATTTTCACAGCGCAAAATTATAAAGAAGGCTGGAAACCAAGATGACGTTAATATTAATATTCGCGCTGTTCCGATGAGTGGATTGAACCACGGGTTTTTTCGTTTAATCATAACACGAATTTGTGAAAACTAGTTATGAAAAATAATTCGTCATGGATACAAACATGTTGCTTTTTCTTTTTGGGATTTTTTTAAGTTTACAGGATATTTGTTACATAAAAATTTCAAATTCTATATTTTATGACCATATGTACACTGCAAAGTTCCCAAATCCTTATTATCTATTAAACTTTTTGCAGACTCAGCTACGTTTCAATGAATCACATAATACAAGAAGCACTAACTCAATACGAAAATCTAAGCAAGAACATAGTTATATTACGACGCTTTTCTTCCCAATACCATACGACTTTGGAACACAATACCAAACAACGTACAGAACAATCCCTCCATAAGAAGCTTCCAAAAAATCACAAACTTATCATATTGAAGTCAGATGCAACGGAAAAAATTATGTAATGAGTTAAAGTTTGTATGCATCAAAATGGAAACGAAGATCACGCTAAAACCCGCGCTACTATAATTAGGTGCGTTTAGCCACCATTTCTTTAAAAGAGTGATGTAAATTAAAGGTCATATACATACTCGTTCTATGTTTGTTTGTGGTATAGATTTATAGAGGTATTCAAAATGGAGCAAAGATATGACCACTCCCCATTATAAATCTCAATAAGAAATCCGATTTCGTTCCTGTGGATTTTTACAAGTAAAAAATACTAATTTTTTAATGTATTAATGGGGACATCATTGAAAATTTTCCTTTCATCGATTTGGCTTTGTATTCTATTTAGCGCTTTTGACCGAATGCGGCTTCCGCTAAATCAGGTACATCGCTAAATGGCATGCATAAATGTTTAAGAAAAGTCACATTCAGGAATACGCTAATTCAAATCCACGCCAACTTGTTCAAAAATCAATATCTGCCAACTATTGAAAACGCCAAATATAATACAATAAAACTTTTAAATCATTATTATCTAACAGAGATTTAAAAACAGTTTTAAATGTTAGATCATATGTTGCATCCTTAAACATAAACACATCATATCGATATCAGATGCAACGAATAATTATGTAAAGAGATACAGTGTAGCTCAAAATAGATGATCGTGAAGCTAATGATAAAACATGTAAAGGCATATAGAACGATCTGGATACATATAACCACAGCAACTAACCAATAGCTACATTGCGTTTTCAATTTAAACATAAATGTTAGCATAGCGGACAATTCAAATCCACCATTCATCATCGACAAAGGAGGTAGGTTCTAGAAATTACCTTCACTTTGTCTTTATGTAAATATCTTAATTTTGATTGAAATATATGAATACTAAAGACTAAAGAATACCGTTGTCTTTGCTCATTGTCTTTAACATTGTTTGTATATTAGGGTATTTTTTATGTTCGTGTATGCATCTAAAGTGTATCTATTGACACATTTTTAAATGTTGTTCCCTATGTCGCCTTGCTGAGCTAAGTGGCGATAAACAAATATATGGTTTAATTATGTATATGCTGAGGCTGAAAGTTTCATTTAGCTATTATAACAAACTATTGTGGATCAAAATCCGATCAACAAGTAATTAAGCTCTTGACATTTTAATCATCATTTCCTTTCACAAGGATGTAAACTGTTAAAAAAAAACAACAAAAAACTAGTAATATCAGGACATAAATGGTTCACATTGTGTTTTAATACCAACTGCAAACGAAGTTATTGGTGCAAACAGGAATCACATTGTCTGTCCGTCTGTCTATCTGCGCAAAATTCTTGTCCAGGCCATATCTTTCGGATGACACAAAGATTGCTTAATTATAACCGAAGATGTGTCATGCTTTTGACTCAAGTCCATTTTAGCAAGGTCAAGGTCAATGGCAGGAAAAGTGCAAATTTCGTGTCCGGTCCATATCTTTCTTATAGAGAAACAATGGAAAATCCTGCTTCACACAAACATTTCTAATGACCTAAGGGTCATGATGTCATGATAAGAAAAAGAAGCATCCATTATTTTTTTAAAAGAACAATTCTAGTGGATATTAGCGGGACTATCATTTCTGAGCTTGATCACAGTACATCTTGGGGTTTCCCCCAAAATATTATATATGATCTATGAGGAACAAACAATTAACATGATCCACTGGAAAGCCAAAACTAAAATAAGATTTTCTTACAATATTCTGATACACTGATGTATTTTTAAAATAAGGGTAAAATGACCAACATGAGATGAACAAGAGTTAGGATCATTCCATTTATCTTTGTTTTTTTAAACAGTATTATAATGGTTTAATATTGCTATATTCATGTCTAAAGAAATGTACATTGCATATATATTTTGTCACTTACATTAATCACATAGAGTTCTGGATGCAAAACCTAACACATAAGCATACAATTGTTAAAGTTGTTATAGCTATTTAACTTTCCTTAAGAATATCCATTTACTTGCTAATTTTCAAAACTAGCAGTAAATTCTAATGTCTAAGGTGAAAAAAAAATATAAACCTAATTTTTAGGGGGTTGATTTTAATCAACTCTCCTATGCACTTACTCAGGCAAAGCGAAAATGAAACAGTGTTTGGACCTTAGCACATATCAATACCGCTGACAACACTTAATTCTTGAAAATAATCGATATATTCGATGCTATGTATTCTGAAGCATTGTTTTTCAAGAAAACATATTTATTAATACCATAAAAATAATAAGATTTTAAATTATACAAACAGTTTAGATAATTATTAAAGTCGTATGTATTCCTACGTTAGAGTTCAATCAGTCTCGTTCAACCAGACGCTCTGCTGTCTCCGTTAATATCCGACAAAACAGAGTATCTCTTGCTTGTTGGAGATAACGGAGACAGCCGAGCGTTTGGTTGAACAAGATAAGAGTTCAATCTTGCCTGGATCCATACAATTTCTCAGAAATATTTCGATTACTGATACTTCTTGCCATGCAAAATCACATATCGTTGATTTTGAATAAATGATAATCGATAAAACCAACTCCCGTTAGTACCTCAGTACTTTGTGTTTTTTTAGTTTTACCTACACTGATGCCAAGATGACCAATATCTCAGTTGTCAGCTTCTGTTTGGCCACCCTTCTTGTATTTGCTTTAGATAGTATCGAAGCTATTCCAGATCATCTTAAGTACGGTACCTGGGTAAGCAATTTTTTTTGTTTAATCAAATTACAGCATATACAAACCAATTGAAATCAATGTTAACTGTACATCTATCACCCACCTTATCACACACAAGAAAGAAATAAAAATCATACTAGTATTCTTGTAAACCAACGCAGCTTAGTAAAAAGATATACCAATTCTTACCCCCCAAAAAATTAAATATAAGACAATCGGCTCATTTACGTAAGCAGAAAGATGCAGAGTCAAAATGATATTTTTGAATGGGTAAAGGGTAAGTTTAGGAATAGCATAAATTTTTGGCACATCCACTAGCTTATATAGATTGAAACCCTGTTTATTGTTGCATCATTTAAAACTTTATATTTCATTTATAATTTGAACTTTATTAATTAGTATTCAATGATTAAAAGGACATTGTTGTTCTTTAATCTTACCTCAATCCAAAACAACTTAAATATATATATATAGATATATATTATATCTAATACCAGTGACTAAAATTATCAAAATGTTTAAGTAATGACAAAAAAACCTGACATGTCACCTTATAAAAACATATTCGCAATAGCAAAATTTTCATTTGTCGTCAATTCCTACTGTTCGACATCTCAATGGTCGAATCCATAGTGAAATGACTATCAAACTACAAGTTTTTCCGTTCTAAATTTAAGTGAGATTTTGTAGATTTTTTAAAGCGCATTTTTTTCTCTTTGCTAGTGTGATCGTGGAGCCAAATACAAAAAAGCTGTACCAGTACATATTTACAAGGTATAATTAGTTTGCTTAGCGAATAGAGTGAACTTTTTGGTTAGACTATTCGGTTAAGTCATGGTTTAAAGATTTGTTTGATATCTTAATGTTGACAGCGTCATCTAAAACCTGAGGCTGGAGACCGAAAATACGTTAAAACCCGCGCTGCTCTTGTTGGTTGGTTTCATTTAACTACGACTTTTTCATTATAAACGAGTGATGACATTCAAAACGCAATTTTGCAAAGAAAACACAATCACCATGCAAACACTGTTTTTTTTCAAGTTGAAAGCGTTCCATGCTCACATAGCCAAAGGACCAAATGAAGAGCAGTTTCAGGAACAGGATTCAGAAAACGTGCATGGTCCTAAGAATGCAGGGGTGAAGGATACCTTATCTCTTATTAACAGGACCATTACAGAGACGGAAAATAACATGAGCAACATTTTCTTAATATGAATATGGTGGTTTTGATTTGTTTTCTAAATCGTTTGTATTTATCTGTTTTGCAATCTATATGAATAACTACATAAAACATGAAAAAGCTGTGTCCTTGTTTCTGTACGAAGTTTCAATACAACGGAAAAACGACTAAAAAACCATAATTGGCTTAGCAACCTAAACGTCTTCTTTGCTTTTATACTAGAACAGCATTATGGTAATTAAAGTTATCCGACCATCAGCCTCAGAGTATTTTTTTTTTCATCATAAAAATGTTATGTGTCCTTTATTCTTTAGGAATGAAATTATAAAAATATATACATTGATTGTATCCATGCCTTTTACAAGGTTACTGCTTATTTACTTAAATTGGATATAATAGCCTTAGAACAAAAATACAAGTTGAGATCAAATTTAATAAAAGCATGGCAATGCATCAATCCCTTTATCTATATGTAGGAGATTTCCATGGACCCCTAAAGCAAACCGTTTCGTTTAGTAACTGAAAGTTATGTTAACACTTAAACGTATTTTTTTTCTAACATGTAAAAGAATGATTTAACAACTGTTACTGGCCGCAAACGATCACAGAAACCACGATAGTTTTATGATAGATTTTTCTACTCTCCGACCGAATAATATTCAAAGAATGATTCCTTATTACCAATATTTACATTATTTCCGATTGTGTATAATTTAAAACAACATTATTTTAAAACAATTTTTTTATGTAGCAGATGCTATGTATTACTACGAGGCGCAGCCAATACCGTTTTTCGGTTATGCTATAAGACACGCCCATTTTGTGTCACTCATGTTTTATGAAGTTACTGGGTTTTGGGGCTCAAAATTGATTCGTAATATTATCACAGACAAGGACAATTACAAAAATCGAATATTTGAAGATACAATGGCTTATAAAAGTCGAACAACATTGCGTAATGGTATTTTTTGTCGTATTTATAGAACCTATGGAAGCTTATAGGACAGTGTCACCTTTCATACTACATGTTGCAGCGTAATATGAGCATATTGATGTAATTTCAGCTCGGAATTACTTAACAGTGAATGCATTTATGCTTTAAACAGATGATCGTGAGGCTAATAATAAACAAATTAAAAAAAATATACCACGATTGAGATAAAAATATAGCCATTGCAAATTTGATAACCACTGTATTATGTAATCACATTTTAGAAATCTAGCTCAGCTGACAATCAGTATTGTTCTTAGAGAGGTAAGTTCTGTAAAATATATCTGACTTGTCTGTTTATTTTCCTCCTTAACGTACACAAATATTCATGATATGAAACAACACATAAATATATAATTTGTAATCAATTCCGTCATCTTGCATTTATCTTAATCATTTAGTGTTCTTTTAAGTATATTGCATGTACACCGGAATTTCTGAAAATAATACATGTATGCATGCAGTTCTGAAAAAAATGTTTTGGCTACGTTTTGATAGGAATTTTGTGTTTTTCTTAAGTTATCGAATGATTCATCGGAAAATAGATAAATGTGTAAAAAGATAAATGGATAAACTATTAAAATGTATTTTGGATGCAAGTGGAAAGATAGATAAACAGATAATTGATCGATATTGATAAAATAGCGGTGAGCATTTGTGTTTTGGTCCAAGCACTGTTTCACTTTGCTGATTAACTGCATGGGAGAGTTGATTAAAATCAACTCCCAATAAGAGCTAGTCATGACAATCTCTAGCTGCAGATCTGTAGTTCTTGTTCTGAAAAAAAAAATGGATGGAAGACCTGGCACCCATATCGTCTATCCACATTTCTTGAATATTTCCATTTTTTCCAAAATATCCGGAAAAGGGTTTCGGTTATCCCCTTTCCGAAAAAACAAAATACACTGTAAAGCCTCAAAGCCCCCTGTAAAAATGTTCAGGATCTCCACATATAACTGTATTTCTTTAAAGATTCATTGGCGCTTGCCGCGTTCAATGAAAAAAAATCCGCGTAAAATATTATGCCTTTGACCTTCATACAGTCGGTTCAAGCATATCTTTTACAACATACACCATAGCATATCATAGCATTGGAATCTCATAGCATAACATTGGAATCTCATAGCATATCATTGGAATCTCATACCATAGTATACAATCTCATAGAATCGCATTCGTCATATCATACCATAGCATAGCATACAACATTCTTTTAACTCGGTTTTAAATGTTTTTATTGGAAAAAAAATAAATGTTTACATAATAGATTTGTGGTAAACTTTGGCTTCTTATTATTTTACTTCGAAATTTGTGGAATTCTTCTGTGTATGGAGGCGTTTTTGTTCAAATCTCATAGCATACCATAGCATAGCATAGCATACCATATCATTTAGCCCTTCATTTCAATTTCTCATAGCATAGCATACAAATCTCATAGCATAGCATACAAATCTCATATCATATCATTAAAATCGCATACCATAGCATAGCATAAATTTGTAAAAGATATGCATGAAATGACTGTACCGGTCGTACCCACTGTGTAAGAAAAATCGTCGTCCATGTGATTCCGTCTATATTTAGACAATTATGATAATTAAATAAGTTTCTCAAAAAAGCACATGCAAAAAAAACAAAAAAAAAAAAACAACAACGTGCAGAGAATCAAATGATAGAAACTTTATAATATCTCTATTTGTTTGTATAGTAGAGTGCATTTAGTAAACATGTTCTTTTCTTCATCGCCTTGACAAAGATTGAAAAACATTGCTAGAATGTTGTTCAAACACGATGATATAAATTTCTGCGAAGGAGGAGCTATTCCTTGCTTTGCAATGAGCTCCTTTCTAGTTTTGCATAATAATTGTTCTCGTTTTGTTTTTAAAAACGTCAAGAGTATATTATTTTTTCCGTTCATGTGATAGAGATCATTTTATATTTTCAAGAAATATGTAAGAGTTGATTTGAAAACAAAATGAAAAAGTTTTTAAATACACGTTTAAAAATATTTTCTGTCTTTATTTCAGTTTGGCCTACATGGTTAACGAGATGAATCGTGTCCCTTTTCTCGTTCTTTATATGTTCTCCCCTCTTCTTTTTAAGGAATGGATTTAATGTTTACCTATGTTATACGATATAACATAGCTTTGGGCAGTTTACGCTTTATAAACCGCGAAGCGGTTTATAAAAAAGAGTAAACTGTTCAAAGTTATGTTATACTCGTATAACATAGGTAGAAATTAAATTTATTCCTTATAATTTAATTTTCTTCTATTTAAATCAAGATGAAAAGACCCATTAATAAGTTAAAATATGTTAATTTATACAAAATTTAAACGTAACGTCAAGCAGATTAACACGTTTCGCACGTGCGTCGTATTGTGACGTAGGCAAGTTATGTTATACATATATATATGAATTTGTTAAGACAATCAAATGAGGCGTTACAATCAGAATTAAATTATATACAGTTGGAAGAAGCGAAACTTTTTCTGTTTCCAATTATATGAAAATGGTAAGTATTTTTGTGCATTAATTAAACATAGAAAGTATGTCTAATAATGACTACTACAACCAGGGATATAACCAGTAGCTGATACCAATCACCGTATCTTAAACACAGGTTAACCATGACCCGATTAAAAATCACAAGATGAACCACAGGGGCCAAGCCCGTTTTAACATTAATTTCAATGTAACCATAAATAAAGAAAGGGGTCGAACTCTGACCCAGATAAAAAAAACTACCAGCTCGCTTCAAAAGCCTAATAAATCAATTAATTTTTAAAACACTTAAAAGAGTCGAGAAACATCTGCACTAATCTTTATAAATCTTACATCAAACGCAAGCTACTTACATACAAAAATCCGATAAAATTCCTGAAATACTCTCCATACTGAACTTTTATTCTGCAACCACATTGACTTCTGACAAGGCCAGCCATTTTGACGTCTTCGAGAAAGGACAATCAGGAATATTAACCAATGAAACTGAGTTTAACATTAGCTATCACAATGGCCGGTCTGGTGAGTAGTTTGGAGAGTATTTAAGGATTTTTATCGAAATTTAAGGATTTAAGTAGCATACGTTTGATGTGAAATTTAAAAAAAATTAGTGCGAATGTGTCGCGACTTGTTGCAATACTGCTGTTGTCATAGGCAAAATCCCATTGTGAGCCCTGGACCGGTAAATGTCCGAGTAAAAATAAACTGGCGACTTCGAGAGAATAATGACGTATATATCCGCTATTTTAAGACCCATCAACTTGAAATTTGGCATGAGTGTATCTCAGACATTACTTTTCTGAAAAATACATGCATATTGCGAGTGTTTAAAAAATTAATTGATTTATTAGGCTATTTTATAATCCTACCGATGCCATAAACTTATCTTCGCACATATATGTAAAAGGAACGTCCATTATCAGAATAAAACAGAGTTGAAACCAAACAAACTTTAGAGCAGAAAAATATTTTGCCGTCCTTTGGTCTTAAAACTAGGCGAAATCATATACCACTTTCCTCAGGAGGACGGGGGGGGGGGGGGTTAGTACTGTTTTCCCATATTTGTCTGTGTTATTGTGAGTATGTGGGTATGTTCTGTAACGACTTTCTGTTGCATCTTTTAAATCAGTTTTCATCATATGCATCATTGGCATTTTTTTTTTAAATTTCATTTCCTCTTGATTTTAATAAATATCAATTGATGATAATATAATAATAATTTTAAATAATAAATAAAATCGTATGTCATATCATTCTTTGGCAGCACGATCGACAATTTGGCCGCGGAAAAAAACCGGCAAGGGACTGCTGTACCTGCTATAGGCATCCCGCTTCATCTTGACATGCCCAGTAACAGGAACCAATTGCACAAATGAGAAACCAATGTGAAAATTAAATTGTAATACACATTAATATATGTGATTATTATTTGTTTTGATTTTATTTGATTTTAGATTTTTCTTTTGACACTGGCTTGTGTTTTCATGAAATTACCTGTGCTTTTTGGATACATTTGATTTCACCTAATAACACTACAAATCATTGAATGTAACTAAATACCTATTAATATGAAAAACAAAAACAGAAACATCAATCAGATCATTATTCTTCTATCAAAACTTTACATGGCATGTACAAAAAGAAGTAAAAATGGTAACAAGGAATAAAAAGAAACCAAAGAAATATTATATAAATAGTGCCTGTTTGGGAGGGTAACAGTTGAAATTGACACCCCGAGAAAACCATTGTCAACCGACGCGAAGCGGAGGTTGACAATGGTTTTCGAGGGGTGTCAATTTCAACTGTTATCCTCCCAAACAGGCACTATTTATTTTGTTATACTGAATGTCTTTTTTAAAATTTTTAAGAAAATTTTACTGCTTTTATATGGGAATAACGTGAATTTTACAGCGAACCGTACGCGCATAATTTTCGCGCATGTAACATTTTTTAATGTTACCCGTTGCCAAGTGCGTTGCTAACGCTGAGGGTAATAGTAAATATTATTAACTGCGTCTTAACCAATCAGATTTCAGTATGTAACATGAAAGTATAACAAAATTATTTGTTGGAGTCCATCAGTAACAGATTTGTTGATCCAATTATTCTTTATCTAAAGTTTAAATGTTGCAAATATAAAAGATTATCATGTTGTAAATACCTTACTTCACTAAAGAAATACGGCTGGGGTAGATTTATTAGTTAAATAATATCGCTGAATATTGATTTTAGTATTGCTCTTGAGTAATCGATAAAGTTGGAAATATATTTTTGCATTGTCGTTAACTTATCAATATTACATAATGTCTCGCAGAAAAAAATCTGAAGATTATATATAAAACACGGGAAATGTTTCACATTGTTGACATACAATACCATTTATCATGATTTTTTTTAAAATTCTTTGTTTGTCCACAAGTGGTAATTAACAAGGAAGTTTTTTTGTTACCTGCTCACACTTCATAAGTATAAGTAAGTGATTTATTCACGTTGAAGTAATAACAAATGGAGATGACAGAAATCTATGAATAGCAAAAACTTACAATACATAACATAATGGTCAAGTGATCGCCTACTTACATACATGCAACACTCGTTATACAAATCTCTAATTTTTATACTTCAAGTAAATTACATATACATTGTATTTATATAAAAGCAAAACATACAATAAATACAAAGATGTATTGATAACTTTGATATATTATAAACAATTAGTTTGACGACGACTGGCTCAGTCGTGCGAACAAAAAAGTTCTTTTTTAAATCTATTAGCAAAGCTGGCCACATCAAAAAGATACATGGTAACGCACAAATCTATATTTTATATGTTGAGATGAATTAAAAAAAAATATGGTGTTTATATGTTAAAAAATCCAACTGGAAAGAGAAACCATAATAAGTAATTGGGCAAATACATTATTACATCTCTTATAGATTATTGAATTTCATAGTAAATGCTGTAGCGTGTCGGTGTCAAAATACATGTACATGTAGACCGTTTTATTGACTTGGATATTCATGGATTAACGTAAATTTATTGTGAAGGCATGGAAAGATGACATAAGATGTACTAATGCAAGTTATCGAGGAATTTCAAGATTCTAATTCAAATTCCCTCAATTGACCTTGTACAGATATCATATTATCGGTTCGTAGCTCTCTCTCTCTCTCTCCCTCTCTCTCTCTCTCTCTCTCTCTCTCTCTCAACTATGACGATTTCAATCAAAAGATACAACGTATCCCAATTTTAAAAAAAAATGTCATATGCGGAGAGACTTTTAAGATTAAGTCGTCCAGCTAAACATTGATTTTATTGACAAGAAAACAAACCTGTAGAGACGGCGTCAAAAATGTAATAAATAGATTATGTTTAGTAAACGTTTTGTTGTGATTATAACAAATAAGACCATGGAACATTATCTACAGTCAGTTCAATATCTTTTACAACATATACCATAGCATAGCATTAAAATCTCATAGCATAGCAGCATAGCATTAAAATCTCATACATGTAGCATAGCTTTGGAATCTCATACCATAGCATACAATCTCATTCGTCATATCATACTATAGCATACCATAACTTAGCATACAACATTATTTTGACTTGGTTTTCAAATGTTTTTGTTTTAGAAAATAAATGTTCACATTGCAGATTTGTGGTAAACTTTGGATTATTATTTTACTTCTTCATATATGTGGAACTCTTCTGTGCATGGATGCGTTTTTGTTCAAATCTCATAGCATACCATAGCATAGCATACCATAACATTAAGCTATTCATTTCAATTTCTCATAGCATTGCATACAAATCTCATAGCAATCGCGTAGTATAGCATACAAATCTCATAGCAAATCATTAAAATCGCATTCCATAGCATAGCTTAAAATTGTAAAAGATATGCATTAAAAGACTGTAACTTACTTAAAATATAACCCATTTTTTTTTTACAATTTAACAAAACCTATCAATTTGTTGTTGTTGTCAAACTGTCGATTTAAAATGTTGATTTTCATATAAACAAAATAAAATCTTCCCAGTATCATTTGATGTAATATATAGCGATTGCTGAGGAGATCAAAAATTGATTTTGTCCAAAATGAAATTATCACATATTTCAAAAGCACGATCATATATAGATATACAATTTAGGTTTTCGTAAATTTGTGTTCTACGGTCTCTAAGCTCTTGGTATTCAGTACTCATGACGTCATTATTAGAAACATACGGCGTGTCGCCACATTGTGATTCTTCTACGTCGACTGTTTGACTCTTCTTATGCTCCCGTTTCCTAAAATTTATTTTAAGAAGATAAAATGTTTTAGTGGGTTTTTTTCTATGAGCATCACTGCATAATAAAAAAGTATAAGAACTTGAAAAGTACCTTGTAGCGACATTACATGCAATCAATATTCCAATGATGATGACAGAAAGGCATAATGCACCAAGAAGACCAGCAAAAATAAATTTCCTTTTGTTCACATTGTGAGTAATTGTGGATATTGATGATACTGAAAAGATGAATACAGTATTAAAGGTATCTTAATTACCCGGTTTATACTTTTTATAATCTCGATGACAGAACATACATTTAAAATACGACTTTATCAAATGAAAACAAAAAGCCATAATGATATTCCTGTATAAGCGCTTTTACTAAACACATCTTAAAATAAACAAGACCAAGAATCAAAATTGTGCTATAAGTTGAAACGTATTTTGTAATATTTTTGAGAAGTGTTCTCTATATGTTCGTATAAAAATATTAGACACCCTCAACACCCCCCACCCGTTTTGGCCTCCTATACAGGGATTATAATTTGAACGGAATTGAATTTACACTACCTGCTTCAACACACGTTTATGAAATTTATAGACATTTGATCTATGAGAAGATTTTTAAAAGATACATGCACCGACCAATTTTTCATAATTTTTTATTTTCTCCTTTTTAAAAAAGGCGTGACCCTTAAACAAACATTAATTCCTTACATTTGAGTATGATTTGTACTAATGCTGTGACAAAGTGTTGGAGTCATTCTTTTTAGACCGCAGATAAAAATGTATTTTTTTTTAATATGCACGTGTTAACAATGGCAAATGTGTACTTTCATAAGATTTAAACACTTTTTGAATTTTCGGGCAAGTATAGAAAAAAACCACACTGGTACTTCTTTCTTCAAATCATTGTTTTATAACATCAATATACATGTAATTGTGTAAGTTTATGAATTTTACTAAAAACTTTTCTATGTGTTAAGGCAGGTACAATTTTTAAATCATTTCAATCAGTTTCAAAATGAAACTCAATTCGATCGACAAGTTTAATAAGCGTACACGCAATTTTCATTAAGCATTTGCTCTCGTTTTTGGCAATCAGTCGTATATCGTTTGCTTAAGTGTAAAATATAGAAAAAAGAAGTTTTAGAGGCAGTGTTAGGTACAGCAGACGTGTGCCAAAATGTGACGGCAAAAATCAAAATAGAGGCAGCGTGAAGCGTAGCGTAAGCAAGTTTGGTCTGCGCTGTTATTTCGAAATGACATAAATTACAGGATATTGCTGATGTGTTGAAAATTCCCAGAGGAACAGTTACAGGAGTTATCACTCGTTACATGTATAAATTTCGAGGCGATGTTGAAAAATTACCTCAAACTGGACGTCCTCGTTTACTGTCGGTGACGGATACAATGTCCCTTGTTAGGCTCTCTCGGACCAACAGAAAGACAGCATTGAGAGAAATTACCACACAGTTTAATGAAAACAGACCCCAACATGTGTCTAAATGAATGTCCAACGATGTCTTTATCGGTAGTGTTACCATAGACGTATCGTGAAGAAGAAAGTCCGTGTGAGGGAAGTAAACAGAAAATAAGCGGAGGTACGCTGAAATGGCGTGTGAGCGGTCAGTGGAATGAAGTGATTTTCTCTGATTAAAGTCAGGTTGTTTTGGGAAAACTTAAAACTGATACTTATCTCAGAATTTGGTCCACAAATGTTGGCTCTTTGCAGTTTCAATGTTTTTTGGTTTACAAGGACAAATTTTAGTTAGAGAAATCCAGTTTTGTAAATTATGGTTACCTACACGCCATATTGTTTCCTAATCGGCAATGATAAAATGCGTTGCCACTATCGCTCGCCGGCGACGCGAGTTCAAGCATTCGGCGACGAAAGCAACACCGGCAAATCCGGCGATGCCGTTTAAATTGAAAGCACCCTATGTATGGCGGCGCAAGGACGCAGCCAGACTGCACCTGTCTCCATCTCAACGCAAAATCTCAGTTATGATGTGGAGATGTATCACATACCACGGTGTGGGCACAATTACAACTGTAAATGGCACTGTTACATTTTAATCGTCATAAGTATATATAAATCCTTGATCCACACATTGTGGACCGTACTCGCCATACATTTTCCCAAACAGAACATTCTATTCAAAGACGATAATGCCCCGATTCACCGCGCTTAAGATGTCAAGAATTACATGGCCAGGAATTGTATAAATTGTATAAGATGGCCTGCCCAATCTCCCGACTTAAAAAGAAAATGTTTGGCTGAAAGTAAAACTAAAGTTGTAGCAGCAACCATCAACACCCCTGACAAACTGTTCAGTGCTATCGTGAACATTTGGCAAGGTCTTCCCTAAGATTACATTCAGGACTTATATAATTTCATGCCAAGAAGGATGAGGAAAGTTTTGAGGGTTAAGGGTGAAATGACGAAGCATTAAATAAAGAGTAGCAATTTTTGACGTTGATCTGTTTAATTCACGCTTGAGCGCTGCCGTTTTGATTTTTGCCGTTAAATTATCGCACACGTCTGTAGCTCGTTGATATGTTTTGACAAGGAGCATTGCAGGCGATTTTTCATTTGCATACTTAAAATGTTTATCAGTATCAGGATAAAACATTTATTTACAAAAGCAGTTATACGACTTGACATAATTTGAGAGTGTAGAAAAGGACATTACCATTTTGTTCATTGCAGAAGTATCCCTTCCAGCCAGAGACACAACCATATTCACATAAACCATTTACAGTATTACATCCGTCACATGTGTCAATACATGGTTCTGCACAATTTTCTCCGAAGAATCCTTGTCGACAAGCTGACAAAAATATAAAATATCTATCTATCTATCTATCTATCTATCTATCTATCTATCTATCTATCTATCTACCTATTTATCTATCTATCTATCTATCTATCTATCTATCTATCTACCTATCTATTCATCTATCTATCTATCTATCTATCTATCTATCTATCTATCTATCTATCTATCTATCTATCTATCTATATATCTATCTATCTATCTATTCATCTATCTATCTAACTATCTATCTATCTATCTATCTATCTATCTATCTATCTATCTATCTATCTATCTATCTATCTATCTATCTATCTATCTATCTATCTGTATATTCGTCTGTCTGCCTAATACATGGACTATACCTACTTGTGTTACACATATCTCCTTCATAACCAGGATCACATCCCGTCTGGCAAGTCCCTGTTATATGATAACACTGATTTAAGTCACGACATTGACCGCACCTTTCTTTGCATCCATATCCATAGGATCCTCTGTTACAAGCTATGAAAAAAAATGTTTCTGTACAAAATATCTATTCAATTGCAGAAATGTATACGCGGCTATGTTAAGGCTGCCCGATTAATTTCACAGCGATATGTAGAAAGTCACTTGTCTGTACTTCATACGATATGACGTCATAGTTAACTGCATTCCTTTCGATAGTTCTTCGGGAATGTATCGTAACGTAATAAGTGATATTCATTGTGCATAATAAAACCGCTTCATTCCTTTACATAGACACTGTTGTAAATACTAGTGATGCTAAATTCAATATCTCCGATATGAAGTATAAAAAAAAATCAACAGTTTTAAAGCTTCGTAATAGGTAAATAACTATTCATAAAATAATCGTTTTGAGACTCCCCCTGATACGTGTAATCTAATGAATGGTGATATGTATATACATATAAAAAAAGGTTTGGTGCAAGTGAAAGAAAAAAACAATCTTAGTATAGTTTACGTGAAATCGGGAGAAGAAATAAGTACCAATGTGAATCTTGCTGGGGGAAACCTACCGATTGACCCGATTTTGTGTAAATAGAGCCTAAAAGGTAAAAATGTGCCTAATTTCGATGGCGTAGCGAAATGTTTTGACAATATTTCAAATAAACAAAATATTTAAATGAACCCCCAGCAAGAAATGCAAAATACATTACTTATCGAAGGATTTTTCATAAAAATATTTTTGATTTGATGTCATTATTCACTTGCGCCGATGCGATTTTTATAGATTATTTACCGTGTTAAAACACACCCGTCACGTGCTTAAAAAAATATATGACGTCACAAAAATATTCAAATATAGTGTTGGATGTCACTGTTAATTTATTATTTAAAGTAATTCGCTCGGTTAAAGTATTTTTCGATAATTAATATAGTATCATTTTTCGATATATATTTAGCTTCTGACAGCCTTAACATAGCCACATATATATTCATATATAAAAATAAGAAATTACAATTAAAGTTATTCATTGATGTATCACAAATACGTATCTTATTTCTTCTATCGTTATTATATTGGTAAATTACTTTGCGAATTTATTACTCACGCGTTTTACACAAATCCCCCTGATAACCAGAATCACATCCGTTTACACATTTTCCACTAGTATGTAAACACGGGGTGAGGTCACGGCAATTCCCGCACGTTTCAGTGCATTTAACACCATAAAACCCTTCTTTGCAGGCTGGTGAAGAAAAAAAAAGTCCAAATAAAGGCTATTAGGCCAGCATTTCTTTTTTAATTTTTAGGTTATAGAACATCAAAATGATTTTTAGGTTTACGAACCACAACTGTAAAGTTCTGCTGGAGGGGAAAACATTTTTGACATTATCTTTATTCTATTAATATTAAATGAATTGCAACGTCATGATTGTGCTGTGTAATTGAATCAAGTGTAGCATGAAGTGTAGTGTGTGAAAAGTATGTAATCTGTGAAACATCTCATTGAAAAAGTACAATAGAATATTAGACATGCTGCTTTGATGTTACATGTTGCAATGTTCATTAGTCATTTTATAGGGATAAAGTCATTTATCATTAGAAGAATCTTTAGTTACAGTTGTATCATATAAACATTTTAGCTAGGTTCAAATTGTTTTCCAATTTTTTTGTAAAGGGAAATCATCGTTAATACCAATGAAAGAAAACTTCGTATAAAATGGTTGAATTAAAGAATGCTAAACATAAATGTATGGTCAGAGGTGTTAAGCATGGATATCTTCAAAAGACAATGTTGCTTTAGAATATGTTAACTTACTTTAAATAAATTTTGTAAGAATTTTATTTTAATCAGCGTTTTGGATGCTCTAGTGACCGGTTCCTTTCAACTTGCAACACATCGACATGCATTAATTACATATCGGTTACAAGAAAGCTTGATCCTCTTAAGTTGTATATCTCGGCATTTTCCATCCCCGCACACAAATTTCAGACTTAACCAGGCCATATTAGACAAGAAATTGGAGCTTTACATTATGGATCCCGATTAAAATCTTGAACCCGAACCCAAATAAATGTTGATCCGGTCAAAAATTTTCCGTCAGGGGGAAAAGATCTCTTTTGAAATTATTTTTTTCTTCTAAAAAGTAAGAAAACCGAGCGGCGGGTTTGTTAACCTTAAAATTAAAATTTAAAAATGTTGGGCTTAGTGTCAATCTTTAACAGAATTAAAAACAACCTTGTTTTCTTATCATCTCATCTTTCCCTTGGAATTTTGAAAATATAGAGAAAATCAAACTTTGATAATAAAATAAAGTCTTAAAGGAGTTAACAATTGAATAAGAGAAAACAAATCAACCTTTAGGCAGTCATATACAAGATACTTTAACGAAACTTAAATTCAGAACATTGTGTTGTTTATATTGTATACTAGGTACCAAAGTGTTGGGAAGAAAGGTTGAGCCATTTTCCTGAACATTTTTAACAGTTTAGTCTGACTCAGTTGACAAAAAAGAAAGGCTATAAAAATACTGAGGACAAGGAATAGACCACTAACAACACAAATTGTGCGGTTTGTTTGGTTTTTTTTTTTTACAAAAAACAATACCTTCAGAACAGTTCTCTCCTTTCCATCCTGGTTGACATCCAGAATCACATAAGCCACTGTAAATATCACAGCCTGTACATTTTGCGTGACATTTCTCACTGCAATCTTTTCCAAAATATCCATACTGGCAAGCTTGCAAAATTAGATGAAACACTCATTTTCATAATGAAGTAAATATCTAATTAAGTTTATTTTCATTTCATTTTCTATGAACGCTTTCAAACTTATGTGTATCAAATATCTAGTTGTATAACTATGTCCTTCTAACCAAGTTTTATATTTATCTCTTCCTCCTTTAATCTTTTTTTCTTTGTTTCATGAATTTTACTCAAAACGTAACTATAAATTAAAAAAAATAAATAAATAAGGAAAGCAAAACGTACAATAAACTTCCACTTCACAGAGTTCATTGTATGCGTAGGAAGAATACCCAGCAGGATACGGAAGGTGCGTTCTGTTGTTGTAGTAGATGACTATTCTTCCGCTTATATTTTTTGAGCATGTTATGTTCATTGGATTTGGTATTGTCGCTGTTGTGTAGAAGTTGTCTTTAAAACATAATAGGCCATCTTTCTTATTGGTTGTGTTCGACACGTAAACTGACAACCCCAGAAACCTTGAGGTGTAGCCATTGAATACATCTGATATGAATATATGACGAATCAATTAAAAGATTCTATCATTAAAATTTTACATTATATTGATATGAACTAAAACATTTTTAACTTTTTATCAGCGCTCAATATAAACAAGATTAAGAAAAATGATAATTTAAACCGTAAACTTTTACATGTATCATCATTACTCAAGACAAATGACGAAGAAAGTTGATTTTGGTCAGATCAATAAAATCACATATTTCATAATTTAAAAACTGAAAATTTAAATTGGTACAGCCTTTTTCTGGTCATTTATATATCATAAAACATATTTTTTGTTACAAAGTGAAAGCTAATGCCAACGAATATAAATGAAACACTGAATTGGCAAATCCCTTGTTTAAAAAAAAAATAGATCTTACTCCATTGCAAATTGTCTGTCCTGTAGTGTATAGAAATGCGATGGATTTTAAATACTCCTCCGAGGTACACCTTCCACTCAGCTGTTGTTTTATAGTTAGCTGATACTGTACACTGACCTCCATTAGCTGACAAGTCAGATTTCAGTCCATCCACAGCTTTTTCTGCACTCCATTTACTAATCGAATACGGATGTAGCTGCCAAGCTGATCTATTCAATGCGACGTTTTCTTTTGCCAAAAATTCATTCAGCGGGAGAGATAAAAATGCATTTAATTGATTAATTAAACGTTTTATTATCACAAAACACCTTTTTTAAGATTTAATTCCAACAAAACAATGTATAATTTTGATTATTTTAGATAATATTTTCTTTAATTCTATATACAAGAGGCCCATGGGGCAACATCGCTCATCTGAGCAACAATGACTTTATATGGGCGTTCAAAGATTATTATGCCATATGGTCCCTCGGTAGAATAACCAAAAAAAAAATTACCGTAAAATATCCAAATTTAACACTTATTTTTAAATACACTTAATCTTTGACATTTTACCTTTATGAAATACCATTTTTATCGAAAATAAGATTCTATGCAAGATATCCAACTAATTTTTTGGTAGGAGTTCAAGGTTAATCTCCGGTTCTCTGGAGCCCCCCCCCCTTTATAAAGAGATCAAAAATATGACAGCATATAGGTATATCTTCTCCCTTACTTACTGGTTATTGTATTTTTTTTTTTAAATCCTTTATGTGAACGAAGAAAATAAAACCTCAATGCGCTTAATTCTCGAATCAAAAACATTTAAAAATTTTACTGGTTTTCCATTATAAATGATTGTCGTTTTTCATTTCGTATGACGTTTCTTAACCCTGCTCATTTGACTGATGAATAAACTATTAAACTGAACAATGTTGTCACATGATAAATTCTAATCAATGTATTGACAGGTATATCGCTTTATTGTACTAAGGCCCATCCATTATTTTCATCTTCATTAGAAAAAGACAAATGGCTACAAACAAAGATGCTGTTCCGCTGCAATATTTTTTTCAAGAACAACGACGATGCTTTTATACTCATCACAATAATGTGTCAGAACTATGGCAACTGTTTGAAAGCCTTCGTTTTTATTTACTTGTGTTTAAAAACTATCAAAGTTGGTGTAGATTTTCTATGTATAATTCGTATAAGAAGGGGCACCAGAAGTAGTTACTGCATATCATCCTTTTGGCAAGACATTTCTAATGACTAACTAAATTTCAGCGTCAATCGTAGAGTTATAAGGAAGATACAGACCTTGGTTTGAGTCAAGTTTTTGTTTACATGAATTTATTACATTTAACGTAAGATTTTTGAACTTCGTAATTCCTATTTGGCATTTAAGATATAAACAAAATAATGCATAATTTTAGGTCTTTGTACAAACATAGTATTGTGCACAAAGCTCTGTATCTTGCTTATAACTCGAAACTTGACTTTTAGATAAGTCAGTAAATTATAGAAAATTGTAATCAATTAAAACAAGAAAAAATGCACTAAAACAAAGAAAAAAGCAAAATTTATTTTTCATCATTAATATACCTTTTTATTTGTAGCAGCTAAAATAATCTCCGTTTAGACTAAAAATGCTGAGCATCTTAACAAATCACGTTGCAATATTCAACCATACGTAAAGATCGTATAGATACCGAATAACGAATAAAATGAATAGTACAAATGAATTGTATATTATAATATGGTGTTAGTGCATCCGATTTTGCTGATTTTGCACATGTTAACAATCAGCTGTCTATGTTTGATTTAATACGTAAACATTCCAAAATACACGCGATAGCTCCCCTAAAGTTCAAAGGCATAATTGACGGAAATGAAAGTAAAATCAAAACAAGCGAAAACCACCGTCACAAGTGAACATGTCAACGCATTGAAATATTAAATATTAAACCTGAATTTGCCTCACAAAATCGCCACAAATACATTATGCAAGTTTCATATATTCCTTTTGCATGCAAACTGTTGCACAACAAGCAAATTCATCTTTGTCAGTTTGACACGTTTTCGTTCGTCGAACATGGCAGCCTAGTTTTCGGTGGGATGGAGTAAAGGTGTCGAATCTACACTTTTGGTGAAGGACAATTGATGATTTTAAAGTTATTCGTGTTTCATATGAAGCAGAAATGATGCAATCGACTAAACTTAAGAATCTTTTTTATATCTGATTCAGGGTATTTGAAAAAAAAATAACTGAAAAATAAATTGCGAAATAGGAAATTGGGACAGCGCGGAACATATGGCTCGGACTACCTTAACACCGTCCCGTTTTCGGTATACGAAATACCTAACCCGAAGTTATAAACTGATCGACCCGCATTCTTTCTTTATTGTTATGTTCGTAAATTACTCACATTTGAAACAGAATTAGCCCATGATTTTTGCAATTTATATGTTCCTTTCCATAAGAATTGTTTAGACTAAATAAACGTTGAATTTGACTCAGTAGTTTTTAAGAAGAAGATTTTAAAAATGCACCCCTTTTTTTACAGTGTCGAGGTTTTCTCCGCTTTGAATAAAGATTGGTCTTTCATTTCCGAATTCTTATTCGTCTTACCAGAAGGATGCTTTGTGCCAAAATTGGTTGAATTTGGCCGGGTGGTTTTTTAGAAGAAGTTCAAAATGTAAAAGTTTACAGACGGACGAATGGACGGACAGGCGGACGACGGAGGAAATGTGATCAAAAAAGCTCTTTTGAGCTTTCAGCACAGGTGAGCTAATAAAACAATTCACACGTTTTTTTATGAAGTTTTTTTTATGAATTCAACATCATGTTCACAAATCAAGCAAACAAAATTTTTGTTATTTGTTTGTGTGGTTTTTTTTTTTATTATTCATCAATGCTGAATATTTGCAAGTGTCCTACCGTAAGATGCTCCTAGAGAGAATAAAGCACCCCATACAGTACAAAGTAAAGCCGCACCCATAAGAAAAGGCTATGGAATTGAAATAAGATAAAAACCAATTAATTTTAATATATTTATTTGCAAATATGTTTCCTCTTATGAACCTACATAATAATGAAAACGTTCAATTCTATATTGACTGTTTTTATGACCCTACAATGATAATGCTTATCGCTTGCTTGTCGCTTGGATTATTGTAAACAGGATTTTTCGGTAATTTTAACAATTATAAACAATTTGCCTTTTTTCAAATATAAATATAAGTAATAAACAGCAATGTTAAAAAGTTCACCGGAAAATTATCATGGTTGGTACGTGATCAAATCTTCCGATCACATGATTTTATCACGTGACCAACCAAACCCATATCCCCGTTTTGCTGTTTATCTCTTAAATAAACATATAGTCTGTACCAAGTAAGCGCTTTCATCACTTAATGATGATTATAGATAAAAATACACATACCTGCGAAAGAAACACAGTTGAAATCGATAAAAGAGAATATATCCAAGATATTTTCATTGAACAATTATCATTTTTCACTCATAAAAGTTCACAGACACGAAAACAAATTTCTTACAGAGATTTATAATGGGAAATGTTTACATATTTTCTCCATTCGGAAGTACTCGGGATACGTCGTGCAATTTTGCAACGTTATCATACAGGCTATTTTATAGCTGATGCAATGCAAAATCCCCGTACACTTTTTTTTTATGTATTTTGAAACCTGAAGCGGTATAGAGGGGCGTTTCAAAACAGATAATCTATACATTTTTCATAGTAGAAGATGAACGTACTTTGAGCACAAAGGTATTTATGATTAACGAAATGTCAAGCAAACAGTGGTGGAAGCAAAAACGCGGGACAAAATATAGTAAGACAAGACATATAGTAAGACAATATATGTATGTGATAAAGTTGACAGCAATGGAAAAGTAAATTAAACGTGATCAGGTTTTAAGAAAAGAAAAAAAAGTCTTGTCGACGTGTGTTTCGGAGTAAAAACCAAAATAATCAAAACAGTGGGACAATGTGATGGGGTGGGGTGCGGTGGGGAATACAAAAACAAAAACAAACTTTGTTTACTTAGCGAAAGTGACGTTTTAAAATACGTTAACTGAGGACTCATTTCTCCAACATAGTTGCTCTCCATTTGAATTAGTTATTATATAAACACCCCTTATAAACCACAAAAAGATATTTAGTAATATGAATAAAGGATGAAGATGCTTTATTTACAGGTTACAAAAGGGAGCGCCTTTGTTTTCCAGGCATTTATTGTACAGTAGTAAATAAATGAATTGTTTAAAATTCATCACTTATAAATATATATGATATTTATTACACGTTTAATTAAATCCATTTACATATATATGCTATTTTGTAAACCTAAAATTAAATAACTATGAACATATATTAATATATATTACATATATTATATATAATTAATACATATAATAGTAAAATTATCTGACAGATTCGTCGAAGTAAAGAAATTTTATTTCTAGATATAGCATTACATTATGTTCAAAGACGACAACACTTGCAGCTCTAAGTTAAGATTTAATTCGTTATGGACACCTTCGAATATACTTGTAGATAGATGATCATTTCATCCGAAAAGAGTAAGCTTTGAAATTTCAAAAAATGCACAATAGCTGATAGTTAATTGCATATTTAAATTTCTATAAAAAAGGTGAATAAAAATATATTATAAAAATGACCTGCCGATCACTAACTGAAGCAAAACGCTAATATTGTGTGGTATTGACGTTTTTCATACCTCCTTAATATACTAACATTCATTTTATGATAAACTATAATAAAAATAGTAATCATCTATGTGAATTTATAGTTTTGCGTTTGATCCTATTATATTTCATAATACAAAAAAAACCCAACATTTTTTACAACTTACTTGATATGTCCTTAAGCAAATTCCACAAACCATTAGGAAACTTTGCAAGATTTTTATAGTTAAAGTATGCGGATGTGTTTCTTTCGAAAGGAGAAGGTAAACATGAAATCAGTTCCGGGAAGTGTTCAATTGTAATACAACATATCAATTAATAAAAAAATTACTGAGTAGGCTAAAACAATTTTAATTACAAGGAAATTGTTGAACATTTCAATTTTAACATACAATACATTGACATATCTTATTTTATGTGTTAGCTCAAAATTTGTTTGCCTGGGATCACTCAGTCTAGAAGGAGTAAGCCGTATCATTTTAAATATCAATAACCTGTAAAAACGATTTTTCCCGAGAACCAAAATCACAAAATAATTAGATATCCATAATAAATGTAGACTCCAAGAAAAGAAACAAATCTGAGATATTTTCGAAAGATTTGGCCAAGTTTCAAAAGATGAAACAGGTGAATTTACATTAATCTATTTTTTTATAAGGCGGTTAATGTTAAGGCAAAATCCTCCTGTATATACTATTAACCCTATGGTGTTCATTAAAGCTTGACTGTTTAGGTGGTAACAATTTTATAAGAAAAATGTTCGACCTTCTCTCTTCTAAGCAAATGGAAGGGGAAGGGGATAAAAAATGAAAGATGCTTGACCCCACCTTTGAGGGGCAATATATTGGGAAGTACATAAATGAATAAAAACGAACGAGGATACATCTTCAAGAAATGCGATATCTATCACCCCAATGTCACAGAATGAATGTACTGTATTGCTTTTTTTGGCGGGATAAAAATTTGACAGACTGAGCCAACAAGGTATACTAATAATGTTGGCGGATATATTTTGGTAAATCCGTTTTCCTTTATTATAAACCTACCAGGAAAAAAATTTTAACAGCAGGGAAGTACATGTACTTAAGTAAAAATCACAAGTCATCTTTACGAGGCAATTAATGTTATGTCAGATCCTGGACATATAAGTATTTTCAACAGAAATATATTAGTATATAGATCGTGCCTGTTTGGGAGGGTAAAAGCTAAAATTGACACCCTGAGAAAACCATTGTCAACCGACGCGAAGTGGAGGTTGAGAATTGTTTTTGAGGGGTGTCAATTTCAACTGTTACCGTCCTAAACAGGCACTATTTATTCTATTATACTGAATGTCTCATTTGTGAGATAAGACTGTTATATACAAATGACGTGAATACTACGGCGAACCATACGCTCATATTTCACGCGCTTGTAACAATGAGTTTTATTATACTTTCATGTTAAATACTCAAATCTCATTGGTTAAGACGCAGTTGATAATCCGTTCTATTACCCCCAGCGTTAGCAACACACTTGGCAACGGGTAACACAACGCATTTTTACATGCGCGTAAATTATGCGCGCAGGGTTTGCCAAAGAAATAATGTCATTCCTATATAAAAGCAGTAAGTTTTCTTAAAAATTAAGACATTCAGTATTATAAAATAAATAGTGCCTGTTTGGGAGGGTAAGGGTTGAAATTGACACCCCTCGAATACCATTGTTAACCTCCGCTTCGCGTTGGTTGACAATGGCTTTCTCGGGGGGTCAATTTCAACTCTTACCCTCCCAAAGAGGCACTATTTATATAGTGTTACCCGTTACCAAATGTGTTGCTAACGCTGAGGGTAATAGAATGGATTATTAACTGCGTCTTAACCAATCATACTTCAATATTTAAAATGAAAGTATCATAATAGTACTTCCTAAATGCTTGAAAAATAATACCTATTGATAACCAATTTAATTATAAGGAAAAATATCCCTAATCGGACATTTATCTGCACGGAATCGATATGGACCATAGTTGTCATAAAACAACAAATCTAACACCCCTATGACTAGGATTAATTGCACACATAAAGAATCTGAAAGTGAGATGGTGTTTAAACAATTAACTATTTATTCATAGTAATTTTGTTTTAATTACATTAGTAGGGTATTAATAAAGAGTAAATGTCCATACTTATCTGAAACACTTTATGCTTGTAACAAGTATCCTTATTAATCATACTCAAAGACTGGAAAAAGATAAAAAAAAAAAATAGGCCAAAACTACATGTCTGTCAACAAAATCTATATACATTGAAGTACTTAAATTTGATGATTTTAATTTTGGTGAATTTTTAAAAATCGCGAAAAATAGGCCAAAATTATAATCTCGCTAAAATAACCAGATAAACGATATTAGAACGGAGCTCTATTGGTCAAATAGTTTATCAGAATTAATTTCTTTTTAATTTTCTTCAGCTCAAACAGGAATCTAACAGGCAAACTAAGTACATAATCAGAATAAGAGAGAATATCTGTACTTATATTGTGAACTATGCGACCCCAGATCACGGGTTTTGGTATAATGTCATGTAGCGAATATATATTTTGTTAATCTTATTCTGTAAAACTGAGACAGAGTCCATCAGTAACAGTTTTGTTGATCAAATTATTCTTTATTTTAAAATCATGTGGTTAATGCCTTACTTCACTAAAGAATTAGGGCTGGGTTAGAATCATTAGTTGATCAATATTGCTGAATATTGATTTTAGTATTGTTTTAAATTGATCGATAAAGTTTTGAACATATTTTTGGCATTGTCGTTAACTTATCAATATCTTAAATATTAATTTTTTCGGGTATTTTTTATCATTTAACTTTGGCTATCGCTAATATTAAATGAAGTATTAATAGTGATTATCGGATATCAATGAATATTGATTAAGGTATTGACATTTAAAACTGGATATCGCTGAAACTTGTCCCCCGAGACAGCAATTATTTTACAAGGCGAAGCCGAGGTTATAGTTGTTGTCGAGGAAGGCAAAAGACTCCCTTTTTGAACACAACACAGGTAAGCCAACAATATAAACAAGAGATGTTTGTAAAACACTTATGCCCCCTCCTTTTGAAACATCTGTGAAGAAAATGAATGGAAACTGCAAATTTTTGAAACATCTGCAAAGCAAATGAAAGGAAACTGCAAATATTGGAATTTTTCTTCGTCCAAGGGGCATAGCTCTGTATAAGATTGCTTGATCGTACCCAGTACCGAGCTTGATCTTGATAATTATCATACTTAACCTGTATACCACATTTCATTTCAATATGTGCATTCTCTGCGAAGCGAATGAGCGGAAACTGCAATTAATTGGAATTTTTCTATGTCCAAGGGGCATACTTCTGTCGAAAATAGATTCGAATGAACCTGTAAACTGACGGTGGACTGACCGACCAACATACCGACAGACAATAGCAAAACAATATGCCCTTCCTTCTTCGAACGGGGGGGGGGGGGGGGTATAAAAAAGCCGAATCGGATTTTGACGGTGAATTGTTTAGATGACTATTCTTGTCTCAAAACGATCATTCAAAATTTTCAAAACGTTTCATTTCGAACGAATATCATGATTTTCTAATACTGACACATGATACTTTGTTGATAAAATAAACCCATATAGATGGTGTGGTGTCACGGACCAAAGTTCAATGGCATCTCCCTTTGTGGTGGGGAACTGGAACTAAGCGATCGATTTTCTTGATTTATTCATTGTTCTGGGATTGTAATGAAAATAAATACGATTTACAAATATTTATGATTATAGTTAATTGATTTATTGTACAATTTTTTTTTAGTTCCCTTCCCCTTAACTTTCATCAATTTGTATATATTATCACCCAAACATAGTGTTTTCCATCGCCGTACACGTGAGAAAGAAGTTATAATGCCCTAGTCCAGGGAATTGACACACTCATAGAGTGAAGCTTGATTAAACTCTCCACACTCTAGATACTCAGCTCGATTCTCTACAGTTTCATACGCTGTGTTATTGTGTACAACAACGGTGTTACGTGCACTGATCTCGTTGTACTGCTTATTCGGTTTATATTTCATTTGAAGCCGTCTGTTTCTATAAAGAGATATAAGGTCTAAAATTATTGGATTGTGCTTTCTTTTTTTCATAATTCATGACATTGTAAAATTAGTTTGCTTTTCTACAGTTCCTAATGTAAAACAAATCAATAAAACTTACCTTATTGTTAAAATAATGTTAGTCAAAATGCTGACACAAAACAGTGAAACAAACGTATAAAGAAGAATGTTTGTATGGATGATTGGTTCTTCCGAGACTGTTAGTGATGCATTTGACACATCTGAAGCGAACAAAACTTTAATTATAGACCATAAATCGTGTTAATACTATCGACAAAATACATATTTAATGGATGCTAAATGTAACCTAACTTGATAGTGAAAATTGTGATGTCACTGTACGTTTTTGGCATCTGTCCCCCGTGTATCCAGAAGAACATCCCCTTGGACAGCGCCCAGTCACGTGATGACATTGCTCTCCATATATGTAGAGACAGTTTCCACAATTATACGAACAGTTTGGTCCATACGTGTTGTTAACGCAGTCTGTTAAAAAAGGATTAAACAAAAGGTAATGGTAAGTTATAATGAATAAATTATATTTTTGTTTATATTATAACATTTGTCTTTTTTTAAATGTTTTAGATTATTTGTTGTTTTTTTTGTAAATTTTTGTTTTGTTCTGTATTTAGTTTGCAAAATCGTTGCAAAATAACACTATCATATTTTTTTTTTAAAATATATGTTATTATGAATATCTATAACGTGTATGAATGGGTGCGTATGTGTGTACAATGTAAGTGTGTAACTGTAAGGATTATATGTTTTACTAATAATGAATTTTTTACTTTGAACACATAAACTTCCAATATATCCACTATCACATCCCTCCACGCAGATACCGTTAATGAAATGACATTGTTTCTTCTCAGTGCAGAATCCACAGGGTTGTGAACAATTTAGTCCAAATTTACCATCAGTGCATCCTGTAATGAAAATGCTTGTTTTGTTTTTACAATGTGGTAGAGTGATTTTGATTTCACAAAAACTTACATGTGTATATGATATGCATTTTTTCTTAAATTTTATTGCATTTTTTTATCATTAAAATTGATATCAATATTATTTTGTGTTTTTTAACCGATCTTTATTAGCAATGGCTAGGAGGGAAAAACAAAATTGAATAAGGCCAAATACATAAATAACCCAATGTCAAACATAAAAAAATAAGATATAAACAGTATACTTTGATCGCATCGTGGTCCCTTCCATCCGGCCTGACAACCACCACTACACTCCCCAGTTTCTCTGTCGCATTTTTCCGGAACCCCGCAGTTAATGTTACATTTTTCTTTGCAGTCATATCCAAAGTGACCATAAGGGCATGCTAAAATCAGTTGTAATTAATAATAGTAATTAGATGCATCTTTAAAAAAACTATTTTAAGTTTCACTTAGAAAAACCATGTTTGTGCTTTTATTTAAAGGCGAACACTGATTTTGATATGGCTGTATTTTTCGTCTGTTTAAAATATATATAATATGTATTGCCCGCGCAGAAAGGCCTGAAAGGAAAGGAACAAAAACTATATACCACTTGCCTTTTCTCTAAATATTATTAAAAATTAGACAAAATAATCTCTTTGCATTATGATCTTTCATAGTGTTCATTTTATACTGATCTAACCAAAACAAAGGGTGGGGTGTTTGCAAATGGTGGTTTTAAAAACAAGAGGCCCAGGGGCCACATCGCTCACCTGAACAACAATTGCCTTAATTCTGATCGAATTAGCATTACAGTATCAAAATATCCTGACAACTGAGTACAGTAGATCTTGCTAAATGCTAAAAAAAATTGAAAATCTGCCAATTTTATCCACCTGTGCTTTCACACTAAGTACTGAGTTTTGGACCGAAAACTTTCCAAGAATATTTTTAAAGATTTTCTCTATATATTCCTATGTAAAACTTGATCCCCCAATTGTGGCCCGACCCTACCCCCGGGGACCATGATTTGAACAATCTTGAATCTACTCTATCTGAGGAAGCTTCCAATTAAATTTGAGCTTTCCTGGCCTAAAAGTTTTTGAGAAGAAGATTTTTAAAGATTTTCTCTATATATTCCTATGTAAAACTTGATCCCCCTCTTGTTGCCCCTCCCTACCCCCAGGGACCATGATTTGAACAAACTTGAATCTACACTACCTGATGATGCCTCCACACAAGTTTAAGCTTTTCAGGCCGAATAGTTTTTGAGAAGAAGATTTTTGAAAAATACCAACAAATTTTCAATAATTCTCAATTATCTCCCCTTTAAAGAGGGCGTGGCACTTCATTTGAACAAACTTGAATCCCCTTTACCTAGAGGTGCTTTGTGCCAAATTTGGTGGAAATCTGCCCAGTGGTTCTTGAGAAGAAGATGAAAATGTGAAAAGTTAACACCGACAACGACGACGACAACGACAGATAACGGACAAATTGTGATCAGAAAAGCTCACTTGAGCCTTTGGCTCAGGTGAGCTAAAAAAAGAATTTTGTCTCTGATTATTTAAGGATCCGATAAAGTGGCATCCTAATAGGTAAGCGTTAATTTGTTTTCATAGTTATTTGCATATTTATATACTTTTTATTGCATTGTGTGTTGCAGCAATGGTTTTGTTTACAATTTCCTTACAGTATTACCTAGGTTACATTTAACACCATAGGTCCCCCTGTCACAACCGTTCAAGCAACTTCCGTTCACAGGGTGGCATTGTTCCCCATTGATACAGTTTCCACATATCTGTTTGCATTCCATACCATATGTATTATCTGAACAATCTGCAAAAAATTGTTCCTCTTTTTAGCTACTGTGTTTACGAGGTAATGTCGTATAAAAATTTCAAGAAAACAAACAAATCGAATTAAAGCATCTTTCCTTTAGTTATTGGTTACTTAAAACAAAAGTACTATGGGCCATCGCGTGACAGTAAAAAACAAATAACAGAATACAACAAATACTGTAAACCAACTTTTATTCGCGTGCAAGAGATTTTCGCAAGCATCGCGGGAGTATCGTCGTCCCGAATATTTTTCGCCGCAAACCAGTCCATGTCAAATGGTTTGTATAACAAAATGGGTCTAGATAATGCTTGGTCGTGGACATTAGTTGTCGCAAACCAATTTTTAGGAAGAAAACCGCGAAATAAAATCGTCGCAAATGAAAGTTGGTTTACAGTAACTTATCAAATTTCAAATAAGAAGAGCTAACGGGAAATATTAGCAACTGACCCGTGATGGTTGCTGTGTTCCTTATAAGAACCCCCACCCCAACCCCCGAATAAAATGAAAAAAAAAAGTACGTTCAGTGCAACGCGCCCCTTCATATCCTTTTGTGCAACTTATGCATGTTCCTTCCACAATGTCGCAGTAACCTCCCTGGCAGTTCAAAGGGCACTTGGATGAGCAGTTTAATCCGTAATTACCTGGGTTTTGACATCCTATTGGATTATATAACCATTTAACAGAAGTATTATCATAGCCTGATTAAAAATACAACAATATTTTTACATCTGATTGAACAATAGCAGTCTGATTAAAACCACCTCCCTTCTCATTGTTCTTATCAGGATCTGACAGGTATAGAAACAGTGAAACGGTAATGTTCATACGACCTCTACATTTGCATACAGTCTAAACATACCCCCGCCTATTACAACTTGCTTTTATCTGTTTTATAATAGGTTTAACTCCTCAGTACTGAAGATTATATTGCAAACAAGAATGAATTGATTTTACATTTTGATAATTCAATTAAGTGTTGAAAAACAAAAAAAACCTTTCTCTGATTGGTAAGAGGTAGAGCTATACCTATCAGACCTCGATGAGTGGGAGGAGAAAACGGGTGGTTTTGATCCGATTAAAACAATGCAATCGAGTGAATGAATGACATTATTTCACTCAATGAAATATAAAATAAGGTGTTATTTTCTTACCAAAAACTTCTACTTCACAAAGTTCGTTGTTTGCACCGTCTTTAGAATATCCATTTGGAAACGGTGGATGGGTTCTGTTGTTATAATATATTACATATCTTCCGTAAGCTCTACATAAAATGCTTTGAGGATTAGGGATTGTTCTTCTAGTATAGTTTGTGTCCCTAAAACAAAGAAGTCCATCTTCCTTTCTTGTTGTGTTTGAAATATACACTGAAAAGCCCAGGAATCTTGTTGTGAAAAAGTTGTTTGCGTCTACAAAAAAATATACAATATACAGCTCAGATGAGTTTTTGATATACAATATGTTTGAGATCATTGAGATTGTTATAACCTTAAAGCTGAACACCACTCGTAAATAGGCACTTTCTGCCATGTTTCTTTCTTAAGGTGGCTCTATACACCCACAGTTTATTGCAATTTTCAAAAGAAGACCACAAAACATATACTTATCAGATATAAAAATGATGATAGGGATATTATAGATATTTTAAAAAAAAAAAATTAATGTTTTTCCGTGTTTTTGTTATATAATTTTTTTTAAAGGTAACTATTACCAAATTGAGAGAAATTATTTTGTCATATGATGGATAATTCCTTCGGACATAAAATAAAGTATATTAAACTTCTTAACATTTAAAAATGTTATTATTGCATTTTTTTAGTACTTCCCCAAAACATAATTTTTCATATTTTCTTACTCTGTTCACAAATCATCTGAAAAAGCTGCTTGATGTTATAAAAAATGTACTTAAATAAATGTGACATAAAAAAATTGAATGAAAATCATTGCAAATAAAAACAAAAAATATTTTAAATTTTATTCGGTTTGAAAGGTCTAAGTCCCAAGGCCCAAACACCTTGGAGACTTCTCATTTCTTAGTTGAAGAAAATTTCCTAAATATCATTTTGGTATGATAAATACATACATATTTCATTAAAGACCTATATAAGTGAATATATTCGCATCAATTCAAAACTTAGTCAAATAAATAAAGGGGAAAATTAACTAATAGGATTTATGTATCCCACCCTGAGAGAAATTCAAAGCCACCCTCCCATCCCCTTAAGGTGGTAAGGAACATCTCTCGATATTTTAATTGAAATACTTTCACCTATTTAGAATTTTCTTTAACATATTCCACCAAAAATTACGTTTTAGAAATTGTGAAAGGTTAAAAATGTTATCGCCCTCAATGGAATTCGAACCCATGATCTACTGGTTTGACGTGAACCCACTAACCCACTGCGCTATGCTGTAGTATGTCAATGATGGGAAAGAAACTTTTTAAAAAAAATATACTTGATTATATTGTTTATTTCGATAAATAATACGAAACAACGTGAAGGTGTCATACACCATATTACTTATAAGTAAGGAATTTTCCAATTATGAAATTCAATCTTTTAATTTAACAAATTTTTCAACAGAGCGGCCCCCACACAATTCGCCTCAGTTTAAATCAGCCAGTACCGGAATTTCATGCTTCCAGATTTACTTTGTAGCGTACTGCGTCGTCAAAAGGTGGTGTATAGAGCCACCTCAATTAAGCTGCATAACTCTTAGCAGTTTTGAGTATTTCGCTGTAGAGGTCTCACCTCACATCTTGCCTCGCCGTGTAATTCAGTCGCGATGAAATAATTAAATTCTACGCATTTTTTTCAAGTCAAAAGAATTTTATCATTAAGTAAACATGGTGATGCATTATTAATACACATGATATGCAAATAAAATAAGAAATGCATGCATCAAGTCAATAGACCTTGAAGGGAATACTACACGTAGGCCACAGGTTTCATGTGTATAATCGGGTTTAACGAAATCGGAGGGTTTTAATACACGCGCGACATTGCCTATTAACGAGCGGTGTTCAGGCATCAGGATCATGAAGCAATTTTTGATTTACGTCATATTACGTTAGTCATAAAATTATTGCTTATTATAAGTTTTCGAATAAACTTTTTATAAACAACTTTTTATCAAAACACTTTCAATTGCATTTCATTGTTGTCAGTGTTTCAAATCAAGGTACATTAAGATAGTGTTCAATGTTTGATTTAAGTCAGAGATTGCTCGAAGGCAGCTTTAACGTGACATAGACACAGACTATACAGGTCTTTTTTAGAAATAAGAGTTCTTTTATACTGCACTAATTTCTTACTTTTTTACATAGCAGCATAATGTTTGATTTAAGCCTGAGATTGCTTGGAGGCAGCTTTAACGTGACATAGACACTGACTAAGCAGGTCTTTTTTTTTTTTAGAATGAACAGTTCTTTTATACTGCACTAATTTCTTACTTTTTGACATAACAGCAAAATTGAAGAAGTAATACTAGTCATTATATTACCGACCACAAGGAAACAAAGGAACAATCAGGTTAAATTAAGATAAGGGTTTTTCTAGTTTCCTTATGACTTCATTTACAAATGCGTTGAATAAAATGAAAGATAATTGTACATTATGTCACAGCAAACAATTTGAAATCAATAACTAGATACGATCTCGTTACGAGTAACGAGTAGGTCTTCCTTGCGATTTCTGTTTTAAATCATACCATGAATAATCGATACAATTTTAGAATTATCCCCCCCCCCCCACTTTCAGATAATGTATACAAATCCATTATTACGTAATAAATGGGTGTGGCAATGAGTTTTCCAGATAGATATTGCTACAATTAACAACTTTGCTTTTATAATGCATTACGACATCTTAATCGTTTTTATGTAATTTGTAATAGACTTTACGAGTTTCTTGCCCCCCCCCCCAAAGAAAAAAAAGGGGACAGCCCCTTTTTCTTGAATTCTTTGAAAGGTCTTAAGAATACTAACAATGTTTGTTCTTACACCCATCTAAAATTGTTGATCATTTTTGAGATCAAATGTATGAATATTTTAGGGGCCAGCCCTCTAGATCCTTAATGGGGACAGAAATTCGTGTTTTGATAAGTGGAATCGATTTAAATCATAAATTCAAACATTTTCTTTTCTATGATGTCTAACAAAATATGTCTACTTCTCTAGTTATTTTGCGTCAAAGTTTAAGTACTTTAGCCCCTAAAAATTCCCAATTACTAATTATAAATGGGCGTGGCAATGATTTTTTCTAATAGATATTGGTACGATCAACAACTTTGCTTCTATAATGCATTACAAAATCTTTATCGTTTTTAAGTTACTTGTAATAGAGTTTACGAGTGCCTTGGCCCCTAAAAAAATGGGCCAGCCCCTTTTTCTTGATTTGTTTGAAAAGGTCTTGAGAATACAAATATTTTTTGTTCTTACACCCATGTAAAATTGTTGATCATTTCTGAGATACAAATGATTGATGTTTTAGGGGCCAGCCCTCTAGATCCTTAATGGGGACAGAAATTCGTCTTTTGATAAGTGGAATCAATTTAAATCATTTATTCAAACATTTTCTCTTCTATGATGTCTAACAAAATATGTATACTTCTCTGGTTATTTTTCGTCAAAGTTTAAGTACTTTGGCCCCTAAAAATCCCTAATTACGTAATAAATGGGCGTGGCAATGATTTTTGCAAATAGATATTGGTACGATCAACAACTTTGCTTCTATAATGCATTACAAAATCTTTATCGTTTTTAAGTTACTTGTAATAGGGTTTACGAGTGCCTTGGCCCCTAAAAAAAGGGGCCAGCCCCTTTTTCTTGATTTCTTTGAAAAGGTCTTGAGAATACAAATATTTTTTGTTCTTACACCCATGTAAAATTGTTGATCATTTCTGAGATACAATTTATTGAATATTTTAGGGGCCCGCCCTCTAGATCCTTAATGGGGACAGAAATTCGTGTTTTGATAAGTGGAATCAATTTAAATCATTTATTCAAACATTTTCTCTTCTATGATGTCTAACAAAATATGTATACTTCTCTAGTTATTTTTCGTCAAAGTTTAAGTACTTTGGCCCCTAAAAATCCCTAATTACGTAATAAATGGGCGTGACAATGTTTTTTTCCTAATAGATATTGGAACGATCAACAACTTTGCTTCTATAATGCATTACAAAATCTTTATCGTTTTTATGTTATTTGTAATAGAGTTTATGAGTGTCTTGGCCCCTAAAAAAGGGGGCCAGCCCCTATTTCTTGATTTTGTTGAAAAGAACTTTCGATTATCTACCACTTTTGGTATATATGTTTTAACAAAATATCAACTCATAAAAAGATACAGATCAAAACGTATGAAAAATTTGATTCGAAATTCGTACCCAATTTTCGAGCCTAGGCGAGCTCATAGAAATGGCGCCACTGGCGCCAAAAAACTACATTGTGCACAACATCAACCTATGGTCTACCTATCCTGAAAATTTCATATTCCTATCTCTGATAGTCTCTGAGTTTATGTCTGCACAAAATGGGTCGTACATACTGACAAAATCGGCCGTAAATCGGAACCGGAAGTGCCGATTTCAAAATTTCAAAAAACTTCTAGAATTATGACCACTGGCTACCATCTGAGAAAAAATGGTCGAAATCGGCCGAATGGTTTTCGAGAAATCGCGTGCACAAAATTCGTGGAAAAAAATAATAATAACTAGATCTCGTTACGAGTAACGAGTAGGTCTTCCGTCCGATTTTGTTTTCATATGATACGATGAAATATCGATATTCTCTGCCAAATCTGCGATCTTGGTGAATCTAGGTTTTTTGTCTCGAGACCGAAAACGGACGAACAAAAGAGGTTTATGAAAATAAAAGCTAGGGTTTTTTATACATATGTTTAGTGTACACTACTGTTAATCATAGCAGATGAAACACCAAAGATAATCAGTTAAACTTGTGAAAAAAATGAATTGTTTGAACTCTTCTGGTGAGTACCGGAAGTGACGGTTGACAAAAGAAAACCCGTTAAATATATCTTCAATCGATTGTCTATCATTTATAAAAGTTTGTGTCTCAATCACTTACAGTGACTAAAATCTCGCTGGTATCAATTTTGTAAAAAAGGCTAAGTACCAAAGATATTTGAAATCTTGCTTGTTTTCAAGTTATCTGTAATATAGTTTACGAGTGTCCTGGCTCCTCATTTAAGGGGCCAGCCCCTTTTTCTTGAGTTCAATCGAAAGTTCTCACGAATACTAACATTTTTTGTTCTTACACCCATCTAAAATTGTTGTTCATTTTTGAGATACAAATGATTGAATATTTTAGGGGCCAGCCCTATAGATCCTTAATTGGGACAGACTTTGGAGATTTGATTAGTGAAATTGATTAGAATCATCAATGCAAACATTTTCTTTTCTACATTGCCTAACAAAATATGTCTCCTTCTCTAGATATATTGCATCAAAGTTTAAGTACTTTGGCCCCTTAAAATCCCTAATTACGTCATAAATGGGTGTGAAAATGATTTTACCTGATAAATATTGCTACAATCAACAACTTTGCTTCTATATTGCATTACAAAATTTTGATCGTTTTTAAGTTATTTGCAATAGAGTTTACGAGTGTCTTGGCCCCTAATTTAAGGGGCCAGTCCCTTTTTCTTGATTTTGTTGGAAAGAACGTTTAATTATCTACTATTTTTGTTATATATGTCTTAACAAAATATCAACTGATAAAAAGATACAGATGAAAACGTATGAAGAATTTGAATGAAAATTCGTACCCAATTTTTGTGCCTAGGCGAGCTCCAAAAAAATGGCGCCACTGGCGTAAAACAAAATAATAGTGCACAACTTCAGACTATAGACTACCTATCCTGAAAATTTCATAGTCATATCTCTGATAGTTTCTGAGATCAGCTCTGCACAAAATAGGTCGTAAAAATGTACAAAATGGCCGATAAATCGGTACCGGAAGTGCCGACAGGAAAAATCTCAAAAACGTATGAAGTTTACATCAAGACTCATCTTCTCTGAAAAAATGGTCGAAATCGGTCGAATAGTTTTCGAGAAATCTCGTGCACAAAATTTGTGGAAAAAAAAAATAATAATAATAATAACTAGATACGATCTCGTTACGAGTAACGAGTAGGTCTTCCGTTTAATTTTTTAAACGATTCGATTAAAATATCAATGAAATTTCAGAATTCCACCTCAACCACCTCCTTTTAGATAATGTATACGATTGTCAATATCCTTTAAAAGCTTAACAAAGAGTTTTGCTTTTTAACATACAGCACATTAAAGATTTAATATTTTAGTCCCCTAAAATCTCTAATTACGTCATCAATGGGTTTGGAAATGAGTTTTACAAACAGATATTGCTGCTATCAACAACTTTGCTTCTATAATGCATTACAAAATCTTAATCGTTTTTAAGGTATGAGTAATAGAGTTTAGGAGTCTAATGGCCCCTAATTTAAGGGGCCAGTCCCTTTTTCTTGATTTTATACGAAAGGTCTTATGAATACTTACATTTTTTGTTCTTACATCCATCTAAAATTGTTGATCACTTTTGAGATACAAATGATTGAATATTTTAGGGGCCAGCCCTCTAGATCCTTATAGGGACAGAAATTCGTCTTTTGATAAGTGGAATCAATTTAAATCATTTTTTCAAACATTTTCTCTTCTATGATGTCTAACAAAATATGTATACTTCTCTAGTTATTTTTCGTCAAAGTTTAAGTACTTTGGCCCCTAAAAATCCCTAATTACGTAATTAATGGGCGTGGCAATGATTTTTTTCTAATAGATATTGGTACGATCAACAACTTTGCTTCTATAATGCATTACAAAATCTTAATCGTTTTTAAGTTACTTGCAATAGAGTTTACGAAGGCCTTGGCCCCTAAAAAAAGGGGCCAGCCCCTTTTTCTTGATTTGTGTGAAAAAGTCTTAAGAATACAAATATTTTTTGTTCTTACATCCATGTGAAATTGTTGATCATTTTTGAGATACAAATGATTGAATATTTTAGGGGCCAGCCCTCTAGATCCTTAATGGGGACAGAAAATCGTGTTTTGATAAGTGGAATCAATTTAAATCATTTATTCAAACATTTTCTCTTCTATGATGTCTAACAAAATATGTATACTTCTCTAGTTATTTTTCGTCAAAGTTTAAGTACTTTGGCCCCTAAAAATCCCTAATTACGTAATAAAAGGGCGTGGCAATGATTTTTTCAAATAAATATTGGTACGATCAACAACTTTGCTTCTATAATGCATTACAAAATCTTTATTGTTTTTAAGTTATTCGTAATAGAGTTTATGACTGTCTTGGCCCCTAATTTAAGGGGCCAGCCCCTATTTCTTGATTTTATTGAAAAGAACTTTTGATTATCTACCACTTTTGTTATATATATTTTAACAAAATATCTACTCATAAAAAGATACAGATCAAAACGTATGAAAAATTTGATTCGAAATTCGTACCCAATTTTCGAGCCTATGCGAGCTCATAGAAATGGCGCCACTGGCGCAAAAAAACTACATTGTGCACAACATCAATCTATAGTGTACCTATCCTGAAAATTTCATATTCCTATCCTTGATAGTCTCTGAGTGTATGTCTGCACAAAATTAGTCGTAAAAACTTACAAAATCGGCCGTAAATCGGAACCGGAAGTGCCGATTTCAAAATTTAAAAAAACTTCTAGAATTATGACCACTGGCAATCATCTGAGAAAAAATGGTCGAAATCGGCCGAATAGTTTTCGAGAAATCGCGTGCACAAAATTTGTGGAAAAAAATAATAATAATAATAAGAAACAGTACGAAAACTATAAGGTCTTCCGTTGGAAACGGAAGACCTTAATAAGAAATCGTACGAAAACTATAAGGTCTTCCGTTGGAAACGGAAGACCTTAATAATAATAACTAGATACGATCTCGTTACGAGTAACGAGTAGGTCTTCCTTGCGATTTCTGTTTTTAATCATACCATGAATAATCGATATAATTTTAGAATTACCCCCCCCCCACACCCACACACATCAGATAATGTATACAAATCCCTAATTACGTAATAAATGGGTGTTGCAATGAGTTTTCCAGATAGATATTGCTACAATTAACAACTTTGCTTTTATAATGCATTACGAAATCTTAATCGTTTTTAAGTAATTTGTAATATACTTTACGAGTTTCTTGCCCCCCCCCCCCCCAAAAAAAAGGGGCCAGCCCCTTTTTCTTGATTTCTTTGAAAAGGTCTTAAGAATACTAACAATTTTTGTTCTTACACCCATCTAAAATTGTTGATCATTTTTGAGATACAAATGTATGAATATTTTAGGGGCCAGCCCTCTAGATCCTTAATGGGGACAGGAATTCGTGTTTTGATAAGTGGAATCGATTTAAATCATAAATTTAAACATTTTCTCTTCTATCATGTCTAACAAAAAATGTCTACTTCTCTAGTTATATTGCGTCAAAGTTTAAGTACTTTGGCCCCTAAAAATCCCTAATTACGTAATAAATGGGCGTGGCAATAATTTTTTCTAATAGATATTGGTACGATCAACAACTTTGCTTCTATATTGCATTACAAAATCTTTATCGTTTTTAAGTTATTTGTAATAGAGTTTAAGAGTGCCTTGGCCCCTTAAAAAAGGGGCCAGCCCCTTTTTATTGATTTTGTTGGAAAGAACTTTTGATTCTCTACCACTTTTGTTATATATGTTTTAACAAAATATCAACGGATAAAAAGATATAAATCAAAACGTGTGAAAATTTTGAATGAAAATTCGTGCCCAATTTTCGTGCCCAGGCGAGCTCCAAGAAATGGCGCAACAGGCATTAAACAACTACATGCTGCACAACTTCAAACTATAGTCTACCTATCCTGAAAATTTCATATTCATATCTCTTTTGGTTTCCGAGTTTATAGCTGCACAAAATGGGTCGTCAAAAATTACAAAATGGCCGACAATTCGGTACCGGAAGTGACTACGAAAAAATTAAGAAAAATGTATGAAGTTTAGATTACGCCCAACAATCTGTGAAAAAATGGTTGAGATTGGTCGAATAGATTTCGAGAAATCTCGTGCACAAAATTTGGAAAAAAAAATAATAATAATAAGAAACAGTACGAAAACAATAAGGTCTTCCGCTGGAAACGGAAGACCTTAATAAGAAACAGTACGAAAACAATAAGGTCTTCCGTTGGAAACGGAAGACCTTAATTAGCAATTGACATTACTTAATACCATGCATATGCTCCGTCCATAAAGTAATGATCATCTGTTTTGATCACATCGATCCAATGTATTTTAATCACATTTATGTAAAAAGAATTATATTTGTAAGGGAACTTTACAATATTTTAAAATAGTTTTATATACAAACAAAAAAAAATATAGAAAGATATTAAGATTATTGTTCAGATCAGCAATATGCCCATTGGACCGAATTTTCGTTAAAAAATAATAAGTTTATTATTGCATCTATTGAAAAACTGTACATCATCTCTCTTTCTCTCTCTCTTCCTCTCTCTCTCTCTCCTCTCTCTCTCTCTCTCTCTCTCTCTCTCTCTCTCTCTCTCTCTCTCTCTCTCTCTCTCTCTCTCTCTCTCTCTCTCTCTCTCTTACATCTACAATCGCATGTGCACACCCACATTATGGTGATGAATTCAGTCTCACAATCAAATGACACTTTACAGTTTCTCCGTAGAATTTATATTTTTAAAAACCAATACATTACCCCACTTTGAATTGTCAGTTCTGTACAGAATTGAAATATGGTGAATTCTAAGAACAGCTCCCAGGTCTACACGCCATTCTGCGGTTGGTTTACTGTTCGCTGATATCGTACACTGGCCCCCATAAGCAGACAAATCTGATTTTCGACCGTCTACAGCAAGTTCCGCTCCAAATTGTCGGTCGTCAAATGGATATTGCTGCCATGCCGATTTGTTAAATGCAATATTGTCTGTAAGTAAAATGATAATACTTTTTTATGACGATTATGCGACCACTCCGAAATAATGGTATATCAGTGCAAACGAGGCATACATAAAATAATGTTTGGATTTCCCCCTTTTCTATATGTTTGTGCCTGTTTGTTTCGTTTTGTTTTGTTTTGGTTTCGGTGGGAGGAGTGGCGGGGAAAGGGTGGGGGGGGGGGGGTAAAAATGGTTATGAAAAGATGAGTCGAACATATTGTTTTATTTTTAATTTCTTTCAAACAAATATATTTGGTTTGTTATACGAGGGTTTTGCAATATGTAATCCTATTGTAAGGTTTTAAAAATGAGCATTCGACTCGAACAGTAAATTACAAAGTAAATTACAAAGTACATTCCTGTAAAGTATCCTTCGCGGTTTGAAATACGTAATTTCAATCTCTGAATCAATTTTTCAAATGTGTCAGGGTACACTGCTTTAGGTATATCGCTGAAACACATACTGATGGCCAAGCCTATGGTTTGTCGTGACTTGTAACGAAAACCAGTAAAATTAAAAATTCTATGCTTTTAAAAAGGTATAGCATGTCAGTAATATAGACATGTAACACTTTTGCCCTTAAACATTAATAATTTATACGGTTACTATCTGCTATATCATCACATGACAAGAGCATGCAATAAAGATCCACTTTTGTGTTTATATTTTTTTTTTGGCAGCTAATGCCCTTTTATTGTGTTTTTTTAAGCCATGTATTGTTTTGGATTTTTCTAACGTGTTCAAAAAGGAAACCAATGTTTTATCACTATTAACAATATTTAAAAACTGTCTTTGATTTACTCTGGGAAACATTTTCACCAGTTTCTCAGCGGTTTATACTCGTTATTCATCTGTAAACATATGCAGTATTCTTCAGGCATATATTTTTCTTACTTTCAAAATATGCTTCAAAATGAAATGCACCCGCGATAGCGATATACCAACAGTTTTACAATGTTACGAATCTATCATTAGATATTTTTTTCTGACTTTAAGGATATTTGCTGTGTCTGTTATAGTAACAGTCCGGCAAAAATTTGCTGCATTTTGATGGACTTTGTGCCAGTCTTTCTTTCTCTACCTATGAACTTTCACAAGATACCTTATCAGACCCATAAAAGTCCCCAATTCAGTAAAAATCTACATTGCTTAATCATTTTGTTTTATGTGAACCATTATATCAGCTAATTTCATCAATAATTTTCAACCAATTTTGCAACAGTCTAAACGACAGGCCCCAATAGAATTACTGTAAGTTTAAAACTATGTGGAAATGAAAGCTCGTTTTTATACAATGTGAAAGATATCCAATGGAGCTATTCAAAAATCGTGAAAAGCGTCATCGCGCTGGGCTACAATACACATCTTACATCCCTCGTAGATAAGCCAACCAAATGCAAACAAAGTTTACATCAGAATATTCTCATGCATAGAAATGCATATATCCTCTTTTTGACAATTACATCTAAAAATACACTTCATTTATTAATCGATCTGTTTGTTATGTTACGATAGATCATACCTATTGCTGCAGCCTTATAATATTTTTTTTTCAAATGTTTTGATTTAAAAATAAATAATGTCAATAAATCAAGCTTTAAGGAATGAGAGGTTTATACATACCAAATGCTATTGATGACCAAACAGATGCAGAAAAAAGTATCACCATCAAATTTAAATCGGTGATCATAATCTTTCTTAGGTGAGATATTTGTCTTTGGGGACTGTAATCAGATCATTTTGACTTTTTTAAGGAAATATATTTTGAAATTGATACATTTAAAATTTCTAAAGAAACACAGATAATGTTTTTAAGACCATAACAAAATGTCTCGCATAAAAACGCTTGAAGACTATGCATAATACACGGGAAATGTTTCTTATTGTTGAGTTACAATACCATTTAGCATGATTAATAAATTCATTGTTTGTCAACAAGTGGTAATTAACAAGGAAGTTGTTCTGTTACCTGGTCACACTTCATTAGTATAAGCAAGTGATTTATTTACAATACAGAATGCAGATGACAAAGATATATCAATAAAAAAAAAAACTTACTATACACAACAATGGTCAAATGATCGCCCACTTACGTACATGATGTACCACATGATGTTATACAAATCTTTGGTGTTTATAGTTCAAGTAATTACATGTATTTATGTTTAAGCAAAACGTACAATAAACACAAATATGTATTGATAACTTTGATATATTATAAACAATGAGTTTGACAACGACTGGCTCATTCATGCAAACATTTAAGTTAATTTACAAATCTATGAATAAAATTATATCATAAATATGCTATACATAGATACATGGTAACCAACATATATTTTACAAATTATATCTAAAGGTGAACCTATGAAGAAATGTAAGGTGATTATTGGTAAATAAATCCAGCTGAAAAGAGAAAAGATATGATTAGTAATTGGGCAAACACATTATGAATGAGTTTCAAAGTGAATACTTTAGTGTGTCAGTGCCATTATACATGTATATCATTTTATTGAAGTTGATACTTATGGAACCTATGTACATTAATTGAAAAAACATGGAAAGATGACATACTATTTATAAAATGTAAACTATGGATGACTTTTAAGATTCTAATTCAGATTCCCTTAGTTGACAATGCACAGATCTGATATTATACGCTCTCTCTCTCTCTCTTTCTCTCTCTCTCTCTCTCTCTCTTAACTAAGGTGAAATCCAGCAACCAACAACAACAAAAAATGTATCCCCTTTTCAAAAAAAAGTTACATGCCTATATTTACCGTGAGGCTTTTGAGGATAAACAGGGGCTTGCAGTGTTAAATCATTTCACACATTTACATTAAGATGACCCCCATAACATATAACATTTCAATGATAGGATTTACCCACTTTTCTGGCATTATGATTTTTTCTTAACAATTTGAATTTTCTTTAATTTTTTTTATTGTTTTTTTTTTTGCAAATCAAATTCATCTTTTTTTGAGAACGAAAACAAATTTCAAAATTGTTTACATAGGTTTTTTAAATAGCAATATCATAATTTTATCAATTTATTTCAAATTTTTCACGAAATGTACTGCTACATTGAAAATTGTCCATGTCTTTTTTTTTTTTAAATCATCCTTTCCATGTGCTTTATAACTTATTTAATTTTAATGACATCTTTCTTGGCATTTAAGAGAGGTACTACAATAGGCACCACGCCTACCTCTTATTCTGGAATTATGACCTCTTGTGACAAATTCTGTTTGGAACCATGAAAAAATAATCCATTAATTAGATTGACCAAATAACATGAACAGACCATTATCACAATATATAAATCTGATTATATTAACCGGTTCCGATTTTGAATATTACCATTTTCTAAAATTAAAAATGTTAAATCAACCAGCTCAACCATGTCATATGATACGTCTTGTTCCCCCTAAAGATTAAGTCGTCCAGCTAGCATTGATTACATTGACAATAAAAGAAATGTGTATAATTCTAAGATAAAGTCATAACTAGATTATAGTTAGTAAACTTTTAGTGACTACATATTGGGCAGAAACTGAACACCTATTTAAGCGATATTATTATGACAAATATTATCTAACGTACTTAAAACATAACTTAATTTTCCAGTAATAAATCAAAACCTAAGCGACTTTCAATTTATTGTTGCTGTTAAGCTGTCTATTAAAACTTTTAATTTCAATGATTTCAATATAAACATATAAAAATTCTTATCAATACTGGTATCATTTAATGTAATATTAACCGACTGCTGATTGAGCCAAAAACCAATATTGTTCAAAATGAAATTATAACATATTTCAACAGCACTTTAATATAGTAATACATTGTATATAAGTTATGACAAGCGCTCGTAGATTTGAGGTTTATGGTCTCTTAGCTCTTGGTATTCAGTTCTTGTGACGTCATTATTAGAAACCTTCGGTCGGTCGTCACATTGGGGTTCTTGTACATCGAGTGTTTGGCTCTGTTTTGGCTTCCTTCTCCTAGATGTAAGATTTCATTCAATAAAATAAAATATGACTGTGGTTTTTTCTATGCTTAGCATGTCTGCATAATTACACAGTATGAAAACGATATTTACCTTGTAACCGCAATATATGTAGATAATGTTCCAATGATGATAAACGAGAGGCAAACTGTACCAATAAGACCGACAATAATAAATGTCCATGGTTTCAAATCGTCAGCAAATGAGGATATTGATGATACTAAAAATGTAATCCACAGTCTTAAAACTAAATCTGTTTTCATTCGTGTACATAGTATTTTGATCAAACACATGTCAACGACATATATCAAACGTTTGTAAAAGATGGCCCCTACCATTTCGTTCCTCGCAGAAATATCCCTTCCAACCCGAGATACAACCGTGGTCACATAAACCATTGACGTTATTACAACCATTACATGTGTCGATACATTTCTCTGCACAGTGTTCTCCAAAATATCCTTGTGGGCAAGCTTAAAAAAATGTAAAAATCATATATCTGTATTTCATCTATCTTTAAAAATTATCTATCTATCTATCTATTTTCTATCTATCTATCTATCTATCTATCTATCTATCTATCTATCTATCTATCTATCTATCTATCTATCTATCTATCTATCTATCTATCTAAAAACAAGACAAGCACTTACTTTTGTTACACATTTCTCCTTTATAACCAGGATCACATCCCGTCAAGCACGTCCCTGTCATGTGAAAACAGTGGTTTAGGTCACGGCAACGGCCACAGTTTTCACTGCATCCTAATCCGTACAATCCTCTATCACAAGCTAAAAAAAGTGAAAAAACCCTCAAGAACCCTATTAATCGAATTAACATATAAACATTATTCTTATTGATTATTAAGTTAATTTTTGAATAAAATATTTACGTGTTTTGCACAAATCGCCCTGAAAACCTGCATCACATCCGTTTAAACATGTCCCGTTAGTATGTAAACAAAGGTTAAGGTCCCGACAATTGCCACAGGTTTCTTCGCAATCAACACCATAAGACCCGTTATTGCAAGCTGTTAAAAGGAATTATCAAAAAATAAATCGAGAAAAATTTGATGTTAAGTCTCATTTAGCTAGTACAACAAATCCACACTGGTTGCTGTTATTTATAACGGTCTCTTTTTCACATATGCACATCAATTTTTATTCTGCAGAGAGTGAACTTAACTATAATAGTAGATTGTTTCCTATTTGATGCATATGTACTCACACGTAGTAGGTTGACTTAGCCCCTGTTTGACCAGTTTATAAATCAGGCACGTAGCATCAGGGGGGCCGGGGGGGGGGCTGCCCCCGCCCCCCCCCCCCCCACTTTTTCTCGCAGCAACAAATTGTTTAAAATTTACATATAAAAAATTGAATTACCATTGAGTTGCCCCCCCCCCCCCCCCCCGTTTTTTGGGACTTTGTAAAACATTTAAATGAAAATAAGGAAATGAGGTGTGAAATTGATTTATGATTTTGAGAAAGTTTAAATTTCCCTTTTTTTTTTTTTAATTTTGCTTGTCAAAATTTTTTGGATGAGTTTGCCCCCCCCCCCCCCCCCCCCCACTTTCAAAAACGATGCTGCGAGCCTGTAAATTTTTGCTATTCGTCGCTTTGTCATGCAATGTACAATACTTTTTTAAAAGAATGACTGCACTTAGCGCTGGTTTTGAGTCTTTTTCGGCCGTTCTGTTGCGTTTACTGTATTTCTTATCTTATATCACTTTTGGTTTACTTTATTAAAGATTAATGACCATTTTCAAAAAAAAAATATTTTAGACTGTGATTCAATAAAATTATTCTTGATGTTAATATGCATGAGAGGTGGAGCACATTTACTTGAGTGGGACTAAAATAAGACAAGGTGGAATATCAATGCCATGTATCAAAAAGAATGTGATCACTCCTTTACAATAGCTCTTTATATAATATATGCATTAGATGTGCTATTTACTATGGTTTCAACAATAAGACCACTCCCATGTCAGTACGAAATACCTTAAAACAATGCTTGACAACTTGCCGTGTTCAAAAACATTGTCGTAGGTAGCATATAGCACGCTAGCTTACAGTCGCATGAACCATTTTGTATTCAAAAAGTTACCTGAGATTAGAAATCATCAACTGATGGCTCATCAAAGACAGCGAAATTGAGAAGAAGCAGGCTTTTTTTTTCATTTTAATCATGATCGCATGTTTGTCTATTGATATTTTGTTGACATAACTACGATAGAATAACTATACAACAACTTTTAAAAAAAAGAACAAAAGACAAATTCGCGCTGACTATGTGTGATGTCAGTGTGAAAGTGGTGCCCTCATCTTTGCATGGTGATTCAAAAAATCGTGATAAACCAGTCTAAGAAAACAAATTCCTACTTATTAACAATACACCATTATTTAACGCAATTACGTAAAGTTTCAGTTTATCATCTACGCAGCACTGATAAGGTTTACTTTGTGGTCGCGCCGCCCAGAAAGTACGGGAAATGTTAACTATGACATCACACAAAACAACTAGTCGTCAAAAATGCTTATAACTAATGTAATTTCCGATTGTTAAGGGTACGAAAACGTTAAATTACATAAAAAAATTACCTATGCGTGCAATGTTCTAGTCAAATCCAACAACAATAAATTTAGACAACTGACTGATCGCGGTTCACTTGTTGAAGTGACGTCATACTGTGAATTTTTGACGCATATTTTGTGTATAGAGAGGCGGATCAATCAATTTTTTAACATGAAAAATGCATTTTATAAATAAACTGAAGGTAGTCTCAAAACAATCAACATACTATTAAATCCTGTCTATTATGCTTGTTTTGATTTGGCATGTGACTAACATCTTAATCCGCTTTTTACAAGGGCATACACTAAATAGATAATTACGATAGATTACGATGAATTAATGAATACGTAAATTATTAAGCGAGGGTCGTTTGAATTCCAACCGGAGCTCATTTCTTTGATATTTATTCTAATAAAATAAAAACTCGATACAAATAAGGGAAATGCCCTTGTAATATTGAAATTTGTTTATGACCTCAATTCGGGAGAATTATTAACACATGTCACGTGACTATCAATTCAGGGGGCCACAATAAGTGTCGTAAAAAGTAGCATTTACTATACGATTATTACTTATTAGGTTAGTTACTGACTCACTGCGGAAATATATTGGGTTGATCAATCTCATAGATGGCGAGGCGAAGTTTGTTTTCCCGAGGACTATCAAGCGACATATTTATTCACAAATAGCGATGATCTACGCAAAGCCATGTACATGATGCCTAACTTCTCGTCCAATTTAACTCATTTAAACTCTTCAAAATTTTCAATTTCACCTTACAAATACTCTTTAAAAATCTTTGCTTCACCCATGTTTACTTACAATGTGTTGTTGCTATTCAATTTTAAATGTTTTTTCCCTTTCCTCTGCAGAGATCTGAGCAAATTTCGACGCTGCCATTTTGTTCAGCTCCAGAAAAAACAATGTGACGTCAATATTCTCAGGGCAACTACTCTAATTTTAAAGAAATTCAAAGGGCAAGTACTCCAAATACTTTAAGAACTTACGGCATGCGGTTTATGTATTAAATACTATGAAAGGTCGAAATGAGTAAGCGAAGCGTTGACCAATGACGGCCATATTGCCTAATATTATTTCTCACAGGACAAATATAGAGATATATGAGGCAATCACGTGCTATGTTTAAACCAATGAAAATGTGACATTTCAGTCCAAGGGAAAACAATTTATTTTATATTACATTTACATCATGATAAAATAACTTTACATAAATATTTTGTAATAACAGATGCATCGTATTGTGAGCATTAAAATCCGCTGATGTTTTCATAGTAAGTCTTAACAGTGCTGCGTATCTTAATAATGTAATGGTTTGTTCAGAATGTAATTATGCGCAAGTCATCGCAATTTGATACCTCAAACAATGTAATGAAAAGATGTGTGGACAATTGCACTGGATATGTATGCGCCAATGACCCTCACCTGTTTTTGTACAGTCTTCCTCCTTAAAACAGCCATGTGCTTAGTTTGTCAAATGTAGTATAGAAGACGATATTGTTTTACTCTTTTTTATAATAATGCAGAAAAAATAAAGCGTGTATTAAAACAATAGTATTACCTTTGTGACAAAAGTCTCCCTCCCAGCCCGGATTACATCCAAAATTACAAAAGCCATTAAAAATATTACAATTTTTACAAGTTGGATGACATTTCTCAGAACATTCTTCTCCAAAGAACCCATATGGACACGCTGTAAAAATATGAAAATATATACTAAAAAAATATATGATGAAAAATAATAGTCAATATTCATTTCACTACTTATAAACAATTTAAATGATCTACGTTTTTAATTTATAATTTTGTATCAGTTAGTTTGAAGATATTAACATTGATAAATTTAATAAAAAAATATTCTTTTAGGATAACATGTTGAGCATTTTTCATAATAGATTTCTACAAGAATGTAAAAAAGGTATTTTTACAATCGCATTTTATAAAATTGAATTTTATCAAGTTGGTAACGTAACAAGTTTAGTTTAGGGTCCTTTTGTTTTTTCCTCAACATTAAGCATAAAGGATGTTTGTCTTATTAATGTTAAAAGAATTATGAGTGTGTTTTTTTTAAACTGATAATACCATATTGGCCTTTTTTCCCTTACAAGCAAAACATAATAGTAGTCTTAATTGAGAGCTGCTGAGCAGTATAGAAATAAATTGATTCTAAAGGTAAAAAATCAATCATTAAAACTCCTTTTAAAAAATGAAACGTACAATACACTTCCACCTCACAAAGATCGTTGAAAGCTTGAGTAGAATATCCGTGTGGAAATGGGGAATCTGTTCTATTGTTGTAATAAATTACTATTCTTCCGCTTACATATTTTTCACATGTAATGTTAATTGGATTTGGAATTGTTGCTTTTGTGTAAAGTGTGTCCTTATAGCAAAGTACTCCATCGTTTTTGTTCGTTGTATTCGATATATAAAGTGAAAATCCCAGAAATCTTGAAGTATAACCATTAACCATATCTACAAGTCAAGTACTTTGGTGAATTATTATATGCAATGTTTAACATCATTTTAATTTATCCTTGAAAACATATTGTCAATTACAGAAACAGGTGAATTATGAATTATTTTACTTAGAAAACCTACTCCATTTCACATTGTCTGTTCTGTGTTGTATGAAGATGTGATGAATTCTGTATACACTTCCAAGGTCTACCCGCCATTCTGCTTCCCTTTCACCCCATGATATTGTACACTGACCCCCTGCCTCTGATAAGTTAGATTTATGTCCATCCACAGCTCGCTCTGCTCCCCAGGGCTTCCCATTATACGGATGAGATTGCCAAGCCGGTTTATTTAGCGCAACGTTTTCTGAAAAAAGAGAATTCTAAATTAATTGCTTTAAACAAGATACCTTTCCTGGAAAACAAAAAGAAGCACAAAGCAGGAACATATGATTTTAGAAATCATTTTGAGATGAAGGTTTTTCCATAATTTGCTTATTGTTTAGGTAGAAATTCTACAAAAATTCTGTTTCGAGCAATGTTTGTTTTTTTGATAATCGGCGAAATTACATCCACTTTAACTGTTCCAAATACAATGTAAAAATCTGCTACACTTAAACCAAATTTCTATCGTTAATGACACAATATTGATTAAATTTGTCTCATATAAGCATAGCCTGGGAAAACGTTTCCTTCTAACAATACATTGGGCTAAGGACTCAGATAATTCCTCAGTGCAGTGCCTTAAGAATCAAAGATGAGTGCAAGAGGGTCCTTTATTTTGCTACGTTCCATACACACCTGTGGCTAGGATCTAATTACCAGTGTTACTGAATAAATTGTTTCTTTCGCTAATATAAAGATGGAAAAAATTTCTAGTCATTCATTTCGAATTGGCATGGCTTCTCACTGCGCAGACTGCGGAATGAGGGACGGTACAATTAGACTCCTGGGACGTTGGAAATTAGATGCCTTTAAATCGTACATCAGACCGGTAACAACTCGTGTAATTAGATGCAATTACCCAGTCTAGTCAACACTGTGTTTACTTTTTTATGACGCTGAATCCAAAGCATATGTTAATCTCTGTTGACATTATTGTTTCAATACTGAAGGGCATATGTTTATCCCTTCACAGAGATAGACACTAACAAGTAACAATAAAGGCTTAGCTGTCAGCAGGACTACCAAATGACTGCGAACGATAGCAGTGTCTAGCCGCCTAACTAAAGGTCATTTTTTGAAAATTGTCTTATTAAATTTATACTTTTATAATAATGTAAACATTTATGTATATCTTTATTAAATGTAGACGTTTTAGTCAAAGAAAGAGAGATCACTTTGTATTTTGGGTTAAAATAGCTCATTCTATAATAGAAAATAACGGAAAACGGAATGTTTTTTAAAACACCTTTCCCCCGTGAAACAAAAATTCCTTTTGAGGGTTTTTATATATTGTTATTTCGAATATGTATACCAAAAAGCTTGTTGTTTCACGGGGGGAACATATGTCAACAGACCGAAATACATTCCAAAAAAAAGATTTTGCTTGGCAAATTTTCTAAAAATAATTAACAGATATGAATTAAAACGAAATTTTACTTTAATATCTAACATAAACATGTGATTATTAAGCTTTTATGCACATATCGGCCGCTAAATAATATTTTCCTCACTCTGAGAGACCGATTTTAATGAAATTGTTTTAGACCCTCCGTAACCAAAACTTTTTTTAACAAAAAATAATAATCTGACTACAATTTATTTTTGATATAAATCAATTAGGATTCTACCATACTTTTTAATAGTTAAATTTGTTTTTGAATATATGACAGCAATTTCGAAATATTTTGGATGTAAAATGTAAGCGGGAAATGGGCGTTTTGTTTATATATTATGTATCGACAGATGGAAATGACGGTCATAAGTCAAGTAAACTATATAAGTTATAGCCCCTTCATACGGAAATCAATTATGGATAAAGGAGTTTTAAGTTTACTTACAATGGTTTATATATATTGATTTAATAATTTTTGCCATACGATCTATCGGACTCTTTGATGTGTATTATCAAGAATTAAAGAATTCTCTTTTGGATCTCATGCTGTTGGTGTCATCAAATCCAATCAATTTAACGCGAGAATTATTGCAACTCTCTTTGTTCAGAAAAACGCGCTAATTCACTTTCTTTCAGAACGCCATACAGGTAACACAATTGAATACATATTCTGTTCCTTCATACCATTTCTTAAAAAATCGACCACCTCCCCTTCTACCTTTCAAGTGTTAGGGGTTTTTAAAAAAAAAAATTCTTCTTTTTTCATGCATGTATTTTATTGTAGATGTGCATGGCGTTTTGAGACCACAAGGAATTTGTTTGACGATATTACGTAAACAATTTTCGTCTTCAGTTTCTCAATACAGCCAATAAAAAATTATCCTATTTGTATATGATTATTATTTTCTTTTCGGAAAAAAAACAATTATTATTACATCATATTAAGATCAAATTCAAAATCGAGACATATTTCAATTAAATTGCAATTGAAGTATTACGTAATATTTTTTGATATAATTTTGCGTAATATGTTACAATGTTATGTAACAATTAAAGTCACGCTGGGGGCAAAGAGCAACATATATCATGTTTTGTTTTGTTTATATACTATGTACCGAAAGAAGAAAGTGATGATCATTATGGATAAATGTATTGGGAAAAAATTATATATGCAATTGCTGTATTACCGTAAGTTCTTCCTAAACAGACAAATACATTTAGCACAGCACACACGAAGGCAACATCCATTTGAAGAAGATGATTGGATAAAATCCAATAGCTAGAAAAAAAGCAACAATAAAACATGTGTTACCTATTAAGTTTTACAATGAGATCAGATATATTCACTAAACCGCTTGTAAGATTTAACATTGTAGTATGCACAAATATGTTTTATTTGGATTTACATGTAAGTGAAGTATGAAGGATGTTTTTTTTCATTTATGTGACTTATGGCGGTAGCACTGGTCTAATAATGACAAGTACTTCACATATGTTAAGGATTTTTATAATGAACAATGAGATATCGCAAAATATTGCATACATAATTAATTATCAATTCTAATACTCAATTAATTATCAATTCTAATACTTAGACAGTGTTTCCTACATTTACAAATATGTATAAACATGGCCGTTTATCATTTTATTTGAATATCAAACGTGTAAATGTATAGATATATTTTTGGGTTGAAAACACATGCATTAAAGTTGCATAACACAACATAGGCATTCTAAGTTTTTATCGGGACTATGATTAACAATTAACTTCATATATTCATAAAACAATACTTTATTACGTAAAGCAGCATACACAATGTGCTTGCATGTATTCAATATATTCAATCTATAATACATTGTATTTCAAATTAAAAAAAAATTGTTTTTATAACATTGAAAAAATGCAATACGAGACATTAATGTTAACTTTGATTGTACGTGAAATTTTTTGCAGAGCCAAATTATTTAACACATTTAAGGAAAAATGTTTGCTGCCATGAACTTAAACCTTTCATCTGAAAGAACCCACTTGATTCAAAGAAACACTCTTTATTTCATTCTCAACCATATTCTAAGTATAATTTGTGTGATTTTCCTGAGAAAAGAGTATGTCAAAAAAGGAAGCTAAAAAAAAAATTAAACATTTTCTAACGTACTTCATTTTGAAAATTGATACTTTTTCTTTTGTTCATATCGTTTAACAAATAATACAAAGTAAAAATAAAATTAATAGTGTAAAATATTTAATATTATACTTACTTCTGATGTTGATTAGGGAATTTTGTCCTATATTGACTTGGAACAATTCATTTTACAAAAAACAAAAACAAAGACAATATAAACAGGCGTTTCGTCATTATAACATATGGGTAAGTATAGACACTTATAAGCATATCAGGAAGTTTAAAACTGCAAAATAAAGAACCAAAATAAATTGTTTTTTTTTGGTTTTGTTAAACAACTTATAGATAGAGACTTGTGAATTCATTTGCGCAAAACAACCAAATATCTAATAAAACTTTACAAAAAATAAATTTCCTAATTGCATTTATAATTTACAGACAGGTTTGATTACTTAAATGATGCAGATTCTGTCAAAAAATGAAATACTGTAGACGTATTTTTGTCCGCGTGGTATTAATTTACGCTATGAACGCGGGCACAAATTTTCCGCGGAATTTTTTCCCAGTGTACTTAAAGTGCATTTTGGAATGAAATTTTAAAATTGCATTACATGAATAAGGATAATTGGAAGTTACTACATTCTATACATGTAACACGTGCATATAGGTGTACCCTGCAGTGTATATCGTTTTTATCTATGCAAACTGTCAAACAAATTTGTATTGAGAATTCACTTAATAAATAATTTAATCTCCTAAAGATTTGAATGTTCTGTAAATTTACTTGCATGAAATTTAAACTTCTCCCAGCTTGATAACGGCACATGTCAGACGACAAATGGCCCCAAGCGGGTGTGTCTTTCAATGACCCAATTAACTACACGCTAAGACCCGTGTTTTTACTGTAATTTTTAGATCCCTTTGTGCTCTGACTTTTAAGTGATAAAACTGATCAACTCATAATTTAAACTACATGTGAACCCATAAATTGACAGTTACTATTAATTAAAGATGTGGGGTTTTACAAGACGATTTTAGCCAGCGTCGTAAAATCTAGACGGCCAAGTAATGACTACCGACCAGTGGACAAACGATAATTAAGTTCACAGTGAATAGTTCTTATAATTTAAGTCCTCAATTCAATTTCAATTTTGTCCAAAGTTGGACAAATACTAGGTAATGAAAATCATTCAGAAACAAATTTAATAATAAATATTCAAATTTTTCATTCAAAGAATCCGCGTAAATTTTTACCCGCGGATTAAATTGATATTGTGATCCCGCGGAATTATGACCCCGTGGAAAAAAATACGTTTACAGTAGATAGAGAATAATCAGCCCTCGATCATTGGGCTGATATTAGAGTTTGATACAAGTTGTGATATGGAAAAGGGTATCTATTAGTCTTTTTAGTTCATACTGAGAAAAAAAGATATTTAAAAAATCAACTTTAAGAAATGTATATTACAAAATATTTGGAAAAAAGTCTGTACATGTATTTTGTAAAGATATAAGATCTTATTGTATTAAGAAACATGTATTTACAAAACCAAAATTTCCGGAGGTTTAAAAAGTCTACTGCTTTAATACATTTGCTAGCATATGAAGTTTTCAACTGCATTTAAAAATGTCGACTAAAACAAATGTTTAATTTTCGTCTGTAAACATGCACAAATGCCGAAGCGGAAAAAGACAGAGAAGTACCGCAAGGGGTTATCAGGCAAAAAGTCATTTGGTACCATAACTTTTAATGCTCAATAACATGAAGAAAAAAATGTTTCAATATCTCAAGAAATAAAAACAATCTGTCCCTGGAAAAAAAGAGAAAAAGAAAAAAAAAGAAAAAAATTAAAAATACAAAAGGTCTCTCACCTGAAAGTTTTTGTGCAGATCTTGTTTGAGTGAACATGTAGATAAATTATTTTGAAACAAAAAAATAATTAATAGAAAAAAACATCCTTAACAAAAGGAAGGTTCTTTGATAAAAAGCTAATTAAGAACAAATTGATTTCTAAATTAAATATTAAGGAAATTGCCAAAGGATAAGTGTAAATTGTCTGATAGATAAAATACATTGTTCATTTTAGCATTGTTTGCCGAATTATTTCCTTGTTTCTAATGATATATTAAAACTGCATTCAAATACTGCACGACACAATATAACCAATACGACGGATTACAATTATTATAATTACAACGCTATATCCAAAAATACACTCGACAATCCATCATTTACTGTGGCATCACGTCATTTTTCATCAACGAATAAGAGAAATCCGGAAAATAAAACAAACCAGCAGCATTTTTCAGTTACCTCAAAACCGTCTTGAACACTGTGTAAAATATCAAAAGTATACATGCAGGTTATGCCCTTGCGAAAGTGCGTTGAAGATGACATACATGTATTTTCCTTAACTCAACCCCCATGCCGATCTAGATTTCCGCTAAGGGAAATAACTCTGTAGATATAGTGTTGCGGGCAATTTGAATTACATTACGAGCATTTTGCGATATTTTCCCTTGGTTGTTTTGCTGGAGGCAAACTTGTAACTTAAGTATAAATAAATATCATATGTTTATAAATTTCAATTGACAGCGTGGGTCAGTAATTCATCAACAGAAAAACACATGAAAGGTAACTACGACATGCATTACCTCTTTATAATCCATGCACTGATCCAGAAGTTTTTCTGAGTGGGAGGGGGGTCCGACAGTTATTTGAGTTTGCCTGGAAGGGGGGGGGGGTTCAAGGTAAACATTTGTAATGTAATTTAAAGAAATTTGAATTTTGATCTTGACTCCCCTAGCTGACCCCCTCCCCCAACCTCCCCAATCCCCCCTGTTCCCCCTCTAGATCCGTGCATGCAGCAATCAACAAGCCATGCATTTTTTCATTTTACTTTTTAGCTTCTTTGTCAATTAAATCAATAACTGGTGAATGAAATATATTTTAAAACACATTCTTTCTCAAAATTGCTGTTTATTTTCTTGAAAGTATTCCTCAACATATTCAGGAGAGAACGTATATAAGCGTTATGCCTGCTGTTCAATCCATTTCAATGTATCTATATACTTGAATAAAATACTTTTTAAATTACATTAACATATTGCTGTTTAATTCTAAGAAAGCACAAGCACAGAACTCTTACCCCCACCCCCTACCTAATGAACAAATACTCAAACAACAATACATGAACAATGTAAATTCCTAGATTTTGAGTGTTGATCACAACAACAAATACATAGATTTTCAAACTATTATTAATTTTTGAAGGGAATATTGAAGAAATAAATCATGGTCAGGAAACTGTTAACACATAAATCACGGTTTAAATAAATAATATTTGCATATTAAGATTAATTTTGACTGTTTAAGTTTTAAATATCATTGCTAATGATTTTAAAAAAATCCTTAGCTCAGATTCAACATATAGATACTAAGATTAGGTTTGTATATTTATATTTATAATTAACATATATAATCATGTTAATATTTCTGTTTTCTCGCACAAAATCATGCCGATGGTCTCCACATAGGAAAAGCTGGGTAACAGGCAGGAATATAGGGAGGTAAAACCAGCCAATTCACCAATTAATACAGGTGGTCTCACACATAAGCCTACAAAGTTTAACATAACATAATATATTTTAGCATTTGCACTTTACAACAGTACAACCTAAACAATGTCAAATGATGAAAAATGAACTTTCACCCCAAGATGACTTAGGTATAAATGTTTACAATAGCAGAAAGAACACCCCCCCCCCATTTAAAAACCTTTGTCGTCAAGTGATAATAGTAAGCAATCATTGTATTCTTTGAAAAATGTTTTAATTGTCCGCAAGGACAGTCAATGCACCTGACAAATAATTTCATTTAAAATTAATTGTTCTGATAAATTAATCATGTTAAAAAAAACCTGATCATGTTGATAGAAATCAAGACAGGTCAGCAAAACAGTACAATATTAGAGATAATAATTCTCACAGCAATTAACCTATATTGTATCAGAAATTTTTTTGATTCTAGACCATAATTAACCGGGTTTTCCGAAGGAAAAATCCGGTTATTAAAATGGTGAAAATGGCGGGCGGCTGCCAAAAGGGTACCCTCATTGTATGGATAACTCCTCCTACAGATTTCAAGATAGGAAGTTGTTCTTTTGCAGATCAATTGTACAAATATCAGAGGTGTGCATATTGCTAGAATTTTGATTTCCGATAATTTATGAAAAAAATACCAGCTTTTGAACTTAGTCATTTTTTGGCAAAATATTGCATATAGGGTACCCTCATTGTACGGATAACTCCTCCTACAGATTTCAAGATAGGAAGTTATTGTTTTGCAGATCAATTGTACATATATCAGAGGTGTGCATATTGCTAGGATTTTGATTTCCGATAATTTATGAAAAAAATACTAGCTTTTGAACTTAGTCACTTTTGGCAAAATATTGCATATAGGGTACCCCCATTGTATGTATAACTCCTACAGATTTCAAGATAGGAAGTTGTTCTTTTGCAGATCAATTGTACATACGGTATATCAGAGGTATGCATATTGCTAGGATTTTGATTTCTGATAATTTATGAAAAAAATACCAGCTTTTGAACTTATTCACATTTTGGCAAAATATTGCAAATAGGGGTACACCATTTCACTGGATATGGGTTGACATGGATTATGGATAAAGTTCACATTAAAGAAAACCCGGTCTGCTGTCACATTGACAGCTTTTCACTTGTTTTTACATATACTGGTAATAAAAGTAATTATGACACACTGTTATATTGAAATAAATTGTAAATAAATATTAAGGTCTTTAATTTCAATGTAAACAAGCTTAGCAGTGACACACATGGATCAGCAGTCAGGAGTGATACTTTAGAGCAATTTGTCAGAGTAAAAATGATTTCATTTAATCAGTTGGTACACATGCAAAAAACAAAGTATTGATCCAGTCCATGTAAATATACCAACACAGTCTAACACAGTGGCACTACTTATTATCTACATTGATACATGTATGGTGTCGCTGATAAAAAGTCAATGTGGAACTGGAATGTTGTGCATTCAGGTAAAATCTAATGTGTGCTGAATCGCCTTTTTTTGTCCAAGACGTTTTCAACAAGTGGGATTTAAAAACTCTTAAAATATTCTTTAAAATAATAAATTAACTGCAAATAAAGTATTGATATATTATCCTTTGTGTAACAAAATGATATGCTAGTGCGTTGATAAGTAATAAAACCTCGTAGATATTTACAACATGTGGTCTTAGGGAAAACACATTTCGATCCGTGCATCACTTTGTTGTGTTTGTGGTTACAGCGCACACTATAAGTACTGCGTATACATTCTTTATCATACTGTTTGCGTTAGTTTACGAAATGATTTGTCCAATACCTACTATATCTCATGCATAGTTCGACATCCACACGCATAGTATCAATCCACAACATCTCGGCGCACATGTTTACATCCATGCCTGCCATTTTGCTAGAAGCTAAAAATAGTCGACGCGTCACGAATCGACACAAGCGTCGGAAGGGAGCGGATCAGAACAAGACGACAATTAATGTTTTCATTAAAAATAAGTAAATAATGATCAGTATGAAGGATCACAATGAAGGGTTTGATATTTGATTTAACTCTCTTCAACAAGAAATTAAATCCAAAAACTAATCAACTACCATTGATATATGTTATTAACGTTAAATTACATATCTAATGAATATTCATGAGTTCAAAGTTGATCAAAATAAGCCCTGCCTCCAAATTCCTGCCTTAACTGTGCTGCGTACCCTGCCATGTTTTGGTAGTATTGTCAGATAATGGAAACCTTTTGAAATATGCTTACATCTTTTTTCAATGACAGCTAAATGAAATATTCAGATAGTATGTTATTTCTTAAGGGAATGTGCATATTTATTGCTTTTTCATCTTCTGACGACAGTTTTAGTCAGTTTGTGACATAAACAAACCACTCCATGAAAGGATTTCATTTTTATCTTCATATATGAAAGATTACCGCGCATCCTCTTGTAAAGCATTTGAATTAAAAAAAAACCCCTTATTCTGTTGATATTGATTTTTTTCATAGGCTAAAAACTAAAAATATAAAAGTTCATGAAAATTTACGTTCTTTCAACCACATATATGCCTTTCTAATGAGCACTAGTTTAAATGAAAAAAAAAAGAAAGAAATAATCTTAACGTCCAATGAATAATTATTCACTGGACGTTAAGAGTAAATTAAAAATGTGTTCGTTTCAATATCAATATCAATGGTGATACGAATAGAGAAAAAGAGCCATGTTGCGACTTTATCGAATTTATTTGAAGCTGAAATGGAGCCCCAACACTGTGTGTTTTGCGTTACATCAGGATGTTGACATATACAAGGAAGTCTATATGGAGTCTGCATGTTACCCACTGTTTACTACAGGGGAAAGACCTTAATATATTGGCATCCAATAAATTAATAATATGATAACCACAAAACAGTTCTGATAGAGTTGGCGATAAAGGTTCCATATCTGCAAGATGGCAGTAGCTGGCATGATCATGTAAATGTCAACAATGAGGTAATATTTGTAAAATATCAACAGTTAATTGACGTGACAATGAAATGTGCGGACAAAATTATTGATGGAAAAGAAAAAAGTTGACATTAATTTTGCACAAACATTAAGTATGGTCATTGTAGCAATACTGTGGACGATTTCATGGCGCTCATTTTATATGAATCTTCACTTTGTATTTGGATTTAGTTAATTTCTTCAATATCCAAATATATTTTCATAGTGTTATTTTCAGTCTACATTTTCTTAAATTGTTTGTTAATGTAGAGAAACATGTGAGTTTTAAAAAAATCTGATGAAAGGTTAATCAGACCTGTAAACGACGTTGGTGTCTTCGCAAAGAGTATTAATGACTTCATCATGTGAATTACTCTGCTGGCCTCTGATAATAAAAGTAAGTTATGTTGTTGTTTTTTGATAAATCTAAGTTATTTTAAAATGAACGTTATATAAAAAAAATGATAAACAAAAGATCAACTTTAAAGAAAATTTAATTTTTTCTTAAAGTTAAACCGTATTAAGTTGGGATGGGACCCCTCTAAATTATAGCGTACTTCTAATAGAACTAAACAGTAAAATCAAGGATCATTTTTATTTTTTTTTCAAATTGGTTTCTAACAAAGAAACGCAATTTGCTATTGTGTTAACTACGAATATGTATGTCATAAGTTCACATCCCGCTTGGACTTTTTTTTTATCCTTTCCAAAAAATGTTCAAAGATATTTTAGGGGCAAATATTGTAAACTTTGTAAATTGTAAAACGGTCACATCAATATCGACAGGTGTCCCATATCAAATTAATATATTTGTACTTAATATTTTGTTAAGCTGTCATATTTCTGAGAACTTAACTTGAATGAACTATTTCAGAACAAAATAATATAAATTGAAATGAAAGCAATAAAAATTGTTTTGCAGTGTCGTTTCACAGTTGGCATTTTATGAACTAGCTGAAGGCAGAGTCATACGAACGTTTGCTCTAATTTCATTGTAAGGTAAATCAAATAAAATATTATAATCCAATTGCGAGACACTGATGTTCGACTACAAATACTTATAAAGTAATAACTCCGACGGATATGATTTGTGTTTTTCGAGTTAGATGTATATTATAATCATTTGATAACGATTTTTCTTAATAAAAACGTCACATATTTTCTATTACAGAGGCAAAGACAAAGGCATGGCCTTATACTGGGTTATATTTATTATATTATTTCTTGTCCCGGATTGCATGGCACTTAAGAAGGATGTTATCTTAACAAGAGAATATGTTTTAAGCGACATGCTTCCGAAAACAGGCAATGCAAACTACATTGAAACAAAACATTGCGATAGCAGAATACAGTGTGCTGCAGTATGTGTGTTTTGTGCAGGAATACTGTATAACAGGATGACAGGGACATGCCATCTTCTAAAAGCTCTTCTATCGGATAAATCTTCTGACCGGAGTCGTAAAGATACCGGATGGGAACTTTATATCAATTTGAACGGTTGGTCTTTGAGCTGAAAAAAAATTCAGTGATCGATTTACATAATTGATAAACAAAACGATGACTTTTTAAATAAAAGTTCATTTCCATAAAATTTACAGTTTGTGAATCTGGATGGCAACTCTACAATGCACACTGTTATATAAACATCCAGAAGAAGGTCACGTGGACAGAAGCAAGGGTATTTTTTTTTTTAAATATGCAAACTATATTTTTTTAGACTATAATGTTTTTGAAAGATAATTTTATTTATTATATTGCATTACTAATGTTCCAAACTGTCAATGCAAACAGTATTTGATTTTATTTTTAATGTGATTAACATACAGAATAAGGTATCTTGTTACTTACGGAAAGTGATCGATTTATTTTGTTTGATTATGATTTATGCTATTTTATTTTTTTCTTTCATTTTCTAATGAATCACAACATATCTCAAACACCATATTGGCATAAGACATGTGTAATTCAATCCCAACTTAATTCCTTCCTATTGATCATACGTATTTGCCTACATAAAACTTTAATGTTGAACATTAACCTGCGCAATGGAGTCAAATGAAAATCAATTGAAAGTGACTACGATTCAGTCATGTGTCCTGATCTTTCAATGAAGACATATTTCTTGCAGGACTATTGTAGCAGCGTTGGTGCCTATCTGAGCAGAATAGAAACAAAAGATGAAAATGACTGGATTGTGGATATAATCTTACCGGCCATGAATCAGGGTAAATGTTGATAAGCGAAAACAATATTGATATCCCTAAAGCCATACAACCCGTCATTCATGTATGAAATTGTTATTTAATTTCATAAATGGAATATGTTATTGTAATTAACATTTCATTTTTTTCAAATATAATATAAAACCAAATTATAATTAAGTAAAGTTTCTCTTTGTTATACATTTTGTTGTTATCATTTAATGTTTCCAATGCATTTTAGTATTTTATAAACAAGGCTACTTTACCTTTAATCTTACTAAATTAACCCGGACACTAATTTCTGATTCAGAATCATAAAACTGGTGTATACATTGACTGAAAATTATCTTTCTTTCTTTATTTACGTGTTTTATACACTGAAAAAGAAAATTGCATAATCTATTTTACAAAACTTTATAAAAAAACAAAAACAAAAAAACCCACGGTTGCGTGAACTAACGCTTTTCAGTGTAACAAAAAGACGTGAAGATCACGTTTAAAGGGGAAGAAAACTAAAATTATGTCATGCAATAAATCAATTAATGATAATCTACTAAAATTGTAAATCGTATTAATTTTCAATGAAAATTCCGAAACAATTAATAAACAAAAAAATCGATCACTTAATTTTAATTTTTCGCCGCTGTAGGAGCTGCCATTACACTTTAATCTATGACGTCACACAATATATCCCGGTTTGTTTTATCAACTTAGCATCAGATATTAGCAAATCATGAAATTTGCTCTAAATGACAAGTTCTGAACATTTTTAAAACAATAGCGATTTGAGACCTTTCACTTCGTCAAACAGAGCATGTTCGTTGAAATCTCAAAGCGGAGGATAGTGTCGGTCGGTCAATTGTCAACAGATGCCAAGTATCGTAGAAAATGTGTGCCGTCGTTATTTCAACATTGTAATTTCGATTTACAGAATGTATTTTAAAAATCCCTATTACAATTTATAATTTATTTAGTTAGCTAAGAACTTGACTTGGAATAAACATTTATTCGGTAAATTTCAACTTTGAATCATAGCAGATTCAATTGTCAGTTATCATGATTATTTCATAAAAATGCACATAATCATGCATACGTGAATACAGTACCGATCAGACCCAACCTCACACCAGAGTAAACCCCAACTAAACCCCGGGTTTACTTTCTGGGTTTACTTTGGGTTTCCATCTTGAAAATTTGGGTCCACTCGGGGTTTACTTTGGGTTTATTCGAGAATTGCTTTTGGAGTAAACTATACGCACTGAAGTGTGAAGCAGACCCGTCTTTTATCTTACCATCATACTGCATGTGATTCCTGCCCCTTGTATATTCCGAATACACATGTAGTGTCTGCTTTCAGGGTATACTTCTGATCGGGGTTTTCTCTCTGTGTCCACTCTGGGTTTACTTGGGGTTTACTCTGGGTCCACTCTAGTAAACCCAGAGTAAACCAAGAAAGTAAACCCTGGGTTTAGTTGGGGTTAACTTTGTGTTAGGTTGGGTCTGGTTGGTACTGTATATTCTTTAGATTGACGTATGCTAAGCATTATCAATTTTTGGTCACTCGACTACTTGAGAAACAGAAAGGCATAAAACAGCGGGTTTTTTTTTCAAAGAACTGTGTTCGTTGGATATGTAAACCAAACCGGAGTAGATGGAATTACATTAAAATAATTAAGGTTTTTTGATTTTTAATACAAAAGCGTTCTACATCATGTCAGCCTCCAGTAAATACGATTTCTCTCACCTCAAACGTCCATTAGAGCTTCATTATGTGGTTTATTTTCAATAGAGCATGACCATGTGAGGTAATTTAAACCACTTTATTTATATAGATAAAACATGATTTTGACTTTCCTTCCCCTTTAAATCAAAATTATGTTTATGAATTTAGTTAATATCATTTTATTAGAAGAGATAAGAATATGTTTGTATGTGTTTATTAGAGGAGAAATATTAATTTCAATTATTAAAACTATTTAGAATCAATTTCCCTTTTAGTTACACTTGACAATGAAAATGCGTTTTGTTAAATCGCTTTATTGCATCAATTCCAGCTTTTTTGCATACTTTGATATCATTTAAAACGTTTTCTAGTAGTTTTTCTTTTAGCAAATCCTTAATTATGTGAAATGTGTTACAAAATATACTAGAAAAATATACTAGCAAAGGTAAAATAACGACTATCACAATGTATTTATTTAGTACTCAAAACATAGATAGTTTCACCACGTTTATTCCAAACGATATTAAAATGGTATAACTATTATTTATATTATTTCAGAAATTTGCGATGCGATGCCCTGGGTTTGTTGCGAGACCTGGATTGGGGCCAATGACAGGGATATGGAGGGCGAGTTCCAGTGGACGAACAAAGAAAACCTACAATACAAAAACTGGATTCCTGGTGAACCTAGCGACCATAACGGTTCAGAGGATTGTGTGAGAATATGTGACAATGGTCTGTGGAATGATGTTAGATGTGATCGGTCTAGCAACATAATTTGTGAAAAAGATCTTTAATTTGTTAAAATTCAATAATTCCAGAGAATAATATCCATATTACTTCGTTAAAATTTGATGTCATTGTTTATAAATGTACCACATAGAGACATATGCAGAGTAATTTGATTAAAATGTTATATAAATGAAGATTCTCGTTTACTTGTATATTTTCAAATCTACACCGGCAGAAACATAAACTTTTATGTTTATGAAGCATTCTTTATTCATTACTGTTTAAACAAATGCAAATATAAATTTTGTTTGTTTGTTGTTACTGTGTTTAGTTATATATATTGCAGCAGAGAAACAGAATGTTTACTTCTCGAAATAAGGCTACAGCTGAACACCGCTGTATATATGCGCTGTCCGCCATATTTCTCTTCATGAACCGCTCTCTCTACAACCCCTACATAAACCACATCACACCTCACAGCCTACTCAATATTCAGGGTCATGAACCATGGGGAGCATTTATTATTGTCCCCAAGAGAGACAACTCTTGAAAACCTGCATTGACTATAGTCCGTATCTTAATCTTATTAAAATGAATAAATTGAGAACAGTTTTCAGAGTATTTTAATAATACATAATACATATAACAAGGAGTAAAAAGCATGAGAAACGCATGAAAGAAGAATATTATCAAATATAGTAGGCTGGTACATGAACCTGGTGAATATTGAATGTATATTGCTTGTAGGTACATGTATAAATCTACACAACTACATTCAATTAATATACTGTATTATGTAAATTGAAAAAAAAATACACAGGTTGTAAGAGATCTTTTTTTAAAATGATTTTTCTTAAAATGAAAATAAATTAATAAAATTGCATAAAATTATATCATTCTAAAAAAATCAAAAAATGCTAACAGACATGAAGTTCAACATAAATAAAATGATACATTAGATGGATAGGATAAACTGTACAGCAATTTAAGATTTAAATGTCATTTTTCATATGAAAGGTAATTAAAACTTCATTCCATTTAAACAATGAAAAGGTTGCAGAAGGCCAATTTGTATCTAGTTGACTATAATGAAAATAAACTAATGACTCTGTATATATCATTCTAAGAAAAAAAAAGTAATAAACATGCCGTTCAATAAACTAAAGTGATATATTATAGGGAGCAATAGGATATACTGTACAGCCATTTTAGATATATTGGATTTGTTTCCAAACATTTGAATAAAGGGGAAAAACTTCTTATTTCTTATTTAGATTAAACAATATTCTAAAAAATATTCCTATTTGTATTTGTTGGCTAAAACTGAATATTTTTCTGACAATTTCTTCTGTTCATGAACAAGACCTATATATTTATCAGACACTTTTATATATATTATGTCCATTTCCCATTATAACTAAGTATTTTTGTTTTGTTCGTATACAAAAGAGTATATTAAAAAACTAGGCTAAATTTCAATTAAATATAGATAGCTGTTTCCAAAAATGCTACATGTATATGAATATGTTATATAAAAATATGTTAGATGGATGGCAGGATGGGTAGGAAAAATACAAAATAAGTGCACTCGATAAAAAGTTTGCTGGTATTTGTTATGTAAACACATTGTTTACACAATTCATCCAGTAACATTTAAAGTTATGTAACATAAATAAGAATGTTATGAATGATGTGTTTAGAACAAATTCTTCTGTGGTTGGCTCCATAAATCTTGAAAATATGGTGTGAGTTGGTAAAAAGGCAGAATAAGGTTCCATCCTTATCCTCATGCATTCCATTCAAGAAATATTCATTAATGTCATGGTCTGGAAACTAAAATAGAATAAACATAGTATTAAGATATTTACATGTAATATTTACAAACATTGTGCACTCATCAAATACTTATATATTCGATGCTCTTTTTTTTTTTCAAGAATTTGCTAGAAAGTGATACTAACAATGTAATCTTTTCTTATATTGTACATACCTATATTACATCATTTTGCTACTAATTTTAAACCCAGCTGACAGTAAATACAAAATATTTCCAGCATAAGAAATTCATGGGATTTCTGCAAATCCCATTTTCTCAGAGAGTGTTAAAGACATTTCGTTAAGTTTATAATATTTTTTAAACTCCTGGTATTCCTTTCAGAGGTTCCCACCACTTTAAATTCAGATAATCATGCAGAGATACAAGATGCCCATACAAACCTTTCCCTTTTACACAAGACATTGTAGCTATTTAGATGACCTTGCTTGGCTTTCAATCAGCTTAAACCAAATATATCTACATATAGAAGGACAAGTGGTAAGTTTATTACATGACAAAGAAGTACCTTCTGGGCTTCAGCAGACTTGACTCGGTCATTAGCAATATCAAAATGACAAGTTTTTCTATTTCTATTGTCTATATTCCTGATCTTTAGATCATCTGGTGGCCGCAGGTCAACCTGTATATTAGAAGAAAAAAGATACACTAGCTATCATTACAAAGCTAAATGCTGTCGTTGTCAAAACAAAAGGGTGTGTCCCAGATTACACTCTTTCATGGGCACATGCAGTATCTGAGACATGGATCAAAACATTACCATGATAACTGTTATAGAAACTCATTAGGTGGGAAATGACATATAACTATAAAATTTGTTATGGATTTTCATACTCTCTCTCTCTCTCTCTCTCTCTCACACACACTCTTCCTCTCCATGACCTTTCTCCATGATCTCTCTAATTATCTTTGTCTGCAATATTCCTAGTGCAATGTGGCATTATTGGAATATATATATTGTTCATAGAATCAAATCAATCAATAACAATTACATGTACACTGTAAACTCTCTCTCTCTTTCTCTCTTTCTCTCTCTCTCTCTCTCTCTCTCTCTCTCTCTCTCATACTGTCAATCGTATAATGTTATATTTACATAACAAATGCAGACCCTTGATTCATAAACACTCTCATCGTTAATAAATAAGACATAAAGTTAACAGTTTAAATGAGATACAGGTATCAAAACCACATGTACAATGTACGTTGTACGTGTCGAGGAAATTCTGTACGGAAATGACTGAAAGCATGATTGACACAAACTCAATATTCTAGGAAAAACATACAATATTTTGTTAACGTATGCTAGGTACCAATATGTGTAAAAACTTACTATAATACACCTGCATACGCAATTCATACTAAAACATGTCTTTCAAGTCAAATTTCACAACGACCATTATTTATGAACATTTTGGTAACACATGCAGTGGAATTATTGCACATCGGGTTTTTAAAAAGGTATTTATTTAGTTTAACATTTAAGTGAGTATGTTCTTACCGATATATTGCAACCCCCTAGCACGTTTCAGATTGTTGACAAAACCGGAAACTGCTGTTCAGGCGGTTTCATGCTGAACAATATTTAACAAGATAAGGCTAATCACCCAAAACTTCGAATTCACATCAATAAACAATTGTTCTGCAGCTTTAAATAATTTAAAAAGCTTGCTGATAGAATGAACATAAACTTTTACTTACTTTTTCGATCTAAACTCCTCTCTCGATTTGCAAGAGTCTCGAACTGGTCTCGTTAAAATCCCGTGAATTATGTATTTAGGCGTTCTCGGAGGTTTTTAGCTTTTCGATAATATAAAAATCAGAAAGGCTCCGATTATGCGAATAAGGCTGTGAGGTGTGCACAAACCTTTTAACAGTTCAAAGTATTTCGCTGTAGAGGTCACACCTGTGTGGACGTACATCTTGCCTCGCCGTGGTACTCGGTCGCGATGAAATTATCAAGTTTAACAAACTTTTTAAAACCTGGATAGTACTAACATCAAATAAACTGGTCAATGCATTATTTACAAACATAATATGCACACAATATAAGAACTAAATGCATAAAAATCCAAAGACAATGAAAGGAACACTACACGTCGGCCACGAATTTCAGATGTGCAATTGGGTGTGACGAAATCGTAGGCTTTATATACCAGGTACCTGTGTGACGGTGCCTTTTACCGAGTGGTGTTCAGCTTTAACATGATTTTTCTCCCATTTCCCTATTCTATTAGAAAAGCAGTAAAATAGTTGTCATGTTTGTTTTTATTCTAACAGCAAGTCAAACCTTGGTGTCCCTGTCAATCATTTCGACATTAGACCTAACATTAAAAAGAATAATTTCAAAGTCAACTATTATACACAGTAAACTCATCAGTATAAATATAAATAAATAATAAATATAAAAACAAAATTTTTAATTTCTATCAAAGTATTTGATATGAAAACCTAAGGGAACTATATTTATACATGTACATGTTTGTTATCAGAAAATATAATATCGGCACACATATTATTAACATTCACTGGCTTTGAAAAAAGAAACCCAGTTTTGTCATTAGGTCTTTACACCACAGTGTAAAGGCCTATTGATATTGTTCTGTTTCTTTTTATTTTTATTTTTCTTCCGTAAGCAAAAATGATTTTTTGTTTCGCGACTTATCGAAACGCTTTCATTCACGTCTTACTGCTTTCGGAAAATGATGAGGGCATTTGACCCTGCGTCTTAAAAACACCTTGCGTTTAGATACTATTGACGCGTGCACGTAAAAGTTTGTTATCGCTACTCCTCTGAAGCCGCGACACTTGCAAGTTGCAAACCTTCGCGGATGATGTCGGTCTGAAGTGTAGTTGAATCTCTCTGAAAGACAGAAGGTTTTGCAGTCTCCTCTTAGAACGACTGCCTCTCAAATTTTTTAATTTTCATGAAAAAAAAAAAAATGTAACGACTAAACGTAGAGCCGCGAAACCACTGGCGATGGCTTCGAGGAACTTTTTGGCTGCACCAAAGGTCAAGGTCAAAGGTCAAGGTCAACTTGGATCGGTAAAGCTGTCTAATGCAAAAGTGTGTGATCTTTCGGCACATGCGAATCCCCTGAAAGTTGACATTGACCTTTGACCTTGACCTTTGACCTTGACCCCTGGCGATATAGAACCCTTTGACAAAAATTCCAAGATTCTATCTTGCGCGACTAGTCTGTAAACCCCCTTCTTCACTTTTTGGGGTAACGGATGACCTTGACCTTCGACGTAAAAAAGAATTGTGCCAAAATGTTTGGTTTAGCATGCATACACAGATTTTGGCTTTGTCGAATGATCTCGCGTCTTCTTTATTAGGTCTTTACACCACAGTGTAAAGGCCTTTTGATATTGTTCTGTTTCTTTTTCTTTTTCTTCCGTAAGCAAAAATGATTTTTTGTTTCGCGACTTATCGAAACGCTTTCATTCACGTCTTACTGCTTTCGGAAAATGATGAGGGCATTTGACCCTGCGTCTTAAAAACACCTCGCGTTTAGATACTATTGACGCGTGCACGTAAAAGTTTGTTATCGCTACTCCTCTGAAGCCGCGACACTTGCAAGTTGCAAACCTTCGCGGATGATGTCGGTCTGAAGTGTAGTTGAATCTCTCTGAAAGACAGAAGGTTTTGCAGTCTCCTCTTAGAACGACTGCCTCTCAAATTTTTTAATTTTCATGAAAAAAAAAAAAATGTAACGACTAAACGTAGAGCCGCGAAACCACTGGCGATGGCTTCGAGGAACTTTTTGGCTGCACCAAAGGTCAAGGTCAAAGGTCAAGGTCAACTTGGATCGGTAAAGCTGTCTAATGCAAAAGTGTGTGATCTTTCGGCGCATGCGAATCCCCTGAAAGTTGACATTGACCTTTGACCTTGACCTTTGACCTTGACCCCTGGCGATATAGAGCCCTTTGACAAAAATTCCAAGATTCTATCTTGCGCGACTAGTCTGTAAACCCCCTTCTTCACTTTTTGGGGTAACGGATGACCTTGACCTTCGACGTAAAAAAAAATTGTGCCAAAATGTTTGGTTTAGCATGCATACTCAGATTTTGGCTTTGTCGAATGATCTCGCGTCTTCTTTATTAGGTCTTTACACCACAGTGTAAAGGCCTATTGATATTGTTCTGTTTCTTTTTAGGTCTTTACACCACAGTGTAAAGGCCTATTGATATTGTTCTGTTTCTTTTTATTAGGTCTTTCCACCTTTCAGGTGAAAAACCTTTTGTTTTTCTTATGTTTTTTATTATTAGGTCTTTCCACCTTTCAGGTGAAAGACCTTTTGTATTTCTTATGTTTTTTATTATTATTATTATTAGGTCTTTACACCACAGTGTAAAGGCCTATTGATATTGTTCTGTTTCTTTTTATTTTTCTTTTTCTTCCGTAAGCAAAAATGATTTTTTGTTTCGCGACTTATCGAAACGCTTTCATTCACGTCTTACTGCTTTCGGAAAATGATGATGGCATTTGACCCTGCGTCTTAAAAACACCTCGCGTTTAGATACTATTGACGCGTGCACGTAAAAGTTTGTTATCGCTACTCCTCAGAAGCCGCGACACTTGCAAGTTGCAAACCTTCGTGGATGATGTCGGTCTGAAGTGTAGTTGAATCTCTCTGAAAGACAGAAAGTTTCGCAGTCTCCTCTCAGAATGACTGCCTCTCAAATTTTTTAATTCTCGTGAAAAAAAAAAAAAATGTAACGACTAAAGGTAGAGCCGCGAAACCACTTGCGATGGCTTCCAGGAACTTTTTGGCTGCACCAAAGGTCAAGGTCAAAGGTCAAGGTCATCTGAAAATCTGTGTATTCATGAGTTTTCGTATCTCTTTTGTTTAGGGTGATAAAGAGAAATTTGATCAAGGATGTAGTAGGACGTCAAGGGGAGTAACTCTCTCTTAAATGTGTAGAATGACCACCACTAGAGTAAATTGGCTATGAGAGTTGGAATTAAATCATTATTTTTGAATTTGGAGCCATTTTGCTGTCTGATTTTATGAAATAACATTAAGCCACGTGACTTATATCACCCACACTTTATGCTGATGACAGTACATTACAACAGTGTTCAAACAATATATCTGTCATTGAAGACAATCTTAATTATGATCTCCATTTACTTAAGGAATGGTCAAAACAATGGCTTCTAGAATTTAATCCACAAAAAACACAAGTTTTAAAAATGTTGAAAAATGTCCTAATTTGTTGTTTGATGATTATGCTTTGCAGTATGTTTCACAACACAAGCATCTAGGAGTATTGTATCTTTAAATTTAAGTTGGTCTAATCACATACAAATCAACGTTAAAAAAGCTTACAAAAAACTTGGTCTACTAAAAACCTTCAATTGACTGTATCTAGAGATATTTTAGCACAAATGTATGTATCATCTATAAGATCACATCTAGAGTATGCTGTTGAAGTTTGGCTAGATGTACTCAATTTGATATGGATAAGCTTGAAAGGGTTCAATTTTACATGAATGCAGCAAGAATAGTTTCAGGTCTTTCAGTCATAGCGTCAAGAAATTATCTTTATTTGGAAACAGGATGTAAAACAATTAATAATGAGACGAGACCGCTTTAAATTATCTACTATGTTTAAAATTCATAACAATCTTGTTCCTTCTTATCTAAAAGACACTTCCAACTGTAATACTAGAAACTCCCCAAATTATATTAGTCCTAGATGTAGATTATAATACCTAGGAAGCTATTTCATTAAATATTTTTAAGAAATCACTACAGAGCGATTATACAAAACGCCCTAAGAACATTTGTATTTCTCTTTTGGTAAAAGATTCTTAAACATTATTCATACGAAATTAAGTCATAATTGTGCTGTCAATTATGATCTTTATCGGTGTAACACAATAGCCAACTCAATGTGTTCATGTGGAATAATATATGTATCCCTCTCTAGCCTTGAACCCGTCCCCTTTTACATGATCAATGAATACTTATCCAGGGTACCGTACGATTTCATCGCGTGGATGGTGGTCTGAAATTGAATATTTATTTTAACATCATGAAAATTTTCTATACTATAATAATTATTATCATTTCCTTTCCCTATTCGTACTGTATTGAAAGGATGCAGTTCGAAATTAATTTCAAATCACCGTACAAATCAACTTTCACATATTCACAATTCAGAGTATAAGTATTGCGCATCAACATAGATGCATGAATCCAGTGTAAACATATACATTTATAGTATTTGTTAGATAAATACATCCAATACTTAGATATAAAGCATATGTACATATACATATCACTCCTCGGAAGATTTACAATACAATTTGAACAAGTAGTGGTTTATGATATATGTGAATATATATATTTTTTTCTTGTTTTGTATTTTATTTGAAATATCATATTAAAGAAAGATACGATTTTATTTATACGTGAAATACGTAAGCGTAATTGGCTTTTAAAAAAAACCCTACACACACTTAATATGACATTTTTTAAATTAGTTGTGGCAAACTTCCGTGAACTGTGGGTATTTTGCATATTCTTGGGGATTAGGTTTCGTGGATGCGTCTGTGTTTGGTTCAAATAAAAAAAAATAACCTTTTCAGATGTTTTTCGACGAAGATGCAAATTTGTGGGATAAGGTTACCCGCAAATACATCAAAAATGTGGATCGCGAATTTAATTGATACAACAGTATTTTATTTATTAAGTTTATTAGAAGCTATTGTAATCAGGCAGAATGTAGTTTTGTCATCTTACATCAAAAATCACTTTTCATTGTTTGTTTTGTAGTAATTTACTGACATGATTCATAGGTCTCTGATTTATTAATTTCACCAAGCTCCTGATATGACGTTTCGTTAGAGGCCTCTTTGGAAACATCATTGTCCCCTTTGTATTTTTCTTCATTAACTTGATCCTTTGTCACCTCTGGACTTGCTCGTCTTAACCTGAATGAATATATTTAAAAATGCATTTGTGATGTAATGTCACGTTACACATCCTGTTGGCGTTACAATTTCAATACAAATTTGACACACATGATATCTACCGTTTCATAAGGATGATTGCAATAAGGACGCAGTTCAGAGCCAGTGAAATACAAAACGCCGCTGCAAAGCCATGAAACTTAAGATTCCAACTCTTCGCCATCTTCTTTTACATGTATGTTGGATACTTGTAGTAGATCGTGAAAATAAAAACGATATGTAAATATGTAAATGATATTTACCCCTTATACGTATATTTTCGCATTGTTTCATATTTTAGCAAAGATATGTGAATCTATTTTGAAGCTATTCGTAAAAAAATTGAATTTATCCTATTAAACTATGAATTTCATATTTGTTTGTACTTCAAAAAGATGTTATATTCAGCACAGTAAACATAATCTGTATTTCATTTAGAAATGAATCAAAATCATGATTTACAAGATAACTCGAAATGATGGGCTTAACACATCACGTGATAAAAATCCCCCGACGTCACAAAATTGAAAAAAAAATCGAAATATGACGTACAGTTTATCATCAAAATTAAACAAATACTGATGATTATTGATGTTTGGTTTAATTAGCGGTTTGATGTATTTCAAGAGTTCTAAACATTTCTCTAATAACAATTTATGCATATTTAAACTTTAATATAACTAACCATCAAAGCAATCATCACCCTGCCAACCATGTCTACAGCCGTTTCTACAAGCACCAGAAACGTGGTTACAGTCACGTGATGTTTTGCAAAAACTGCTACACTCTTGATGGCAGCCGATTCCATAGAATCCGAACTTGCACACTGCAGTAATTAACAGAATGTTAAAATCAATTGCCCGTATAAATTTTGAAATAATTTTATTAGTCTTTTATAGTTTTGTCATTTAAGATGAACTCGTGTATTATGAGTTCTTACTTTGTTGACATCCCTCCCCTTCATACCCTGGCTCACACCCAGTAAGACACGTGCCATTAACATGGGAGCAATATAATAGATCAGAACAATGACCACAGGTCTCGTTACATTTGAAACCATAGTTTCCACTTTTACATTCTAAAATAAACAAAACCAGGATAATTCTTTACATTATGTGTGTTTCCTAAAGAAGTACGTAATTTTACAAAGATATTTGGTGAAGAAATTAATCGGATGTACCTGTCTTACACAACTGTCGAAAGTATCCAGCACTGCAGCCAGTAGAACAGGTCCCATCAACAGGGGAACACTGTGCTGGGTCAAGGCAGTGTCCACATGATTCTGTGCACTTATATCCAAAATATCCAATGCCACACTCTATACACAAAATGAAAGAAAATGGCCTTTTATTAAGTACTTGAAGGTAATTTATTATAACAAGATATAATAACACTGTGCATAAAACGTATTAGTTGGACACATTAGTTTTTATACGATTAAACTAACCATATACTTCGAGTTCACATATTTCAGCAAATGCATATTCAGAGTAACCATCTGGATAAACAACTCCTGGAAGTCTTTCATTGTAGTAAATAACATATTGTCCGTATACTGGGCAGCTAATGTTGAGAACTGCCGGTATTGTGCTTTTAGTAAAATCGTTGTCCTTAAAACACAATGTTCCACCTAGTAGGGACGTTGTATTTGAGACATACACGGAGAATCCTAAAAACCTAGAGGTATAGCCATTAGAAGAATCTGCAAAGATTTAGAGTATCTAAAAAATTATTGGATAAAAATACAACATATAAGAGTATATATTACATATAGTGTATCTCATGAGCCCAGCATATATATAAAACCATGCTTGCAAAAAATGACATACATTTATGTGATCAAGTCTTCAAAGTGGTTTGCATATAAATACAATTCTAAAATGATTATTGTTACATACCCCACTTTCTATTGTCCGTCCTGTAATATATTGTTATGTAATGAACATTGCTGAAGCGTGTTAGGTTTACCCACCAAATGGCAGTAGTTTTATTATTAGCTGAAATAGTACACTGACCACCCAGAGCAGTTAGATTAAACTTCAACCCATCTACAGCATTGCTGGCGTCAAATCTGCCTGCATCTGGTTCATATTGGTGTATTGTGAAAGTATTTTGTTGAAATGCCGGTTTGTGAAGAGCAATGTTACTCCTTATTTGACCTACAAGATCAAAAAACAATATTTACATCAACAAGGTATGATTCCCTTTATTTCTTACGGAAATTGGTTGTAACTGTTAGCATAACATATAGAAACTGACAGGGCAGAAATCTACACGCCCGGTATTCGATTGTTCAAATCTTTCAGCAACCTAAGAAAAATCAAAGACTGCATGAAGTAATCATGACGTCAGACTCAAATTCCCAAAGAAGACGATTTGGTTGTTTCTTTTTTCACACAAACTGATGCACATTAACACCAAGTTAGTTAAATTTGCTCACATTTTACAATGTGTATCTTTATGTATGTGTTTTTTTTTGGTGACCTATTTCTATCCGTTTTCCTCCGTCGTCGTGCGTTGTCCGTCGTGCACTAACAATTTCACATTTTTAACTTCTTCTTAAAACCTACAGGTCCAATTGTAACCATTTTTGATGTGAGGCATCTATGTGGTAAGAGAAATCTAAATTGTGAAATTCATGGCTCTACAACCCCCAGGGCACAACAGGTGGGGCTAAATATGAAAAAAACCAAATTTTTAAAAATCTTCTTCTCTACTCCCACACATGTGAGGAAAAAAATGGTTGCATGATTTCCATGAAGCCTTCTACCAAAATTGTGAAATTTATGGCCCCTGGGTCAGAGGTTCTGGCTCTGGGGTGGGGCCAATATGGTTCACTTTTTTACTGTGAAGAATAGTTTCTTTTTCCTTGGCTACGTATTTGAAAAATTATGTGGAACTGTGTTTGAAGATCGAGACCATGATCACTAGTGTTGTAAATTTAATAAATTTTAGCCATCACTAGTGCTTATTAGGCAATAATTAGGTTCTAATCGTTATAATGTTTGCTGCATTACACTCTCCAAGTAAGCTAGAAAGTAAGCTACAAATTAGTCCTAAACTAATAAAAAAAATACTGATATTTCCTTAATATAATATGCACATTATATTTAATGTTTTAGTCAAGTTTGAATAATCCATAAACTTATATATGAATTAAAGTATATGTATTACCAGCATGAAAATAGTTATTCTATGTTAGCAAAATTTGTATTGACGTAGTCCTATGCTCGGCCCTGATTGGGCTCAGTCCTGAAAAACCTGGTGTTTAATGACAATTAAACTGTTAAACAATACATAAACTTTAGACAAATTATATGTTTAAAAGTTCTGTTGTTATCACCCCTACAAAATGTGGATCTTTTTTGAAAAATTATTTACAATTATAAACTTTGCAATTCCTCTGTTTTTGTCTAAAGAATAATTATCAAATTTTGGACAAATTTCCACTGGATATACAAAATAGAGTGTAGACCTTTGATTAATCCATATCACATCAACATTTTGCGTACATGGTTGTAATTAAGGAATGAATTTAATATTTATTTGCTTGATACGATATAAGATGGTTTGGGGGTCATACATGTTCGAATACTACCCGAATGCGCTGCATGTTTCAATATAAGTCATTCTGAACTATTGTTATATACTCAAACCTAAATCAATGATATTAATTTTACGAAATGTAGGAGATGGATTTGATAAAATTTGATAAAATAAATGGTAAAGAGACTGAACACTTAACACACTATAAGTATAACTCTTAAATGTTAGTTTATTAATGATAAATCAAGTATTCAATAGCTACTGTTTATTAAATTTATATGGTTTGTAAACTAGTAAAACAATTGTTGGGATGTTTGTGTGTGTATGGGGGATGTTATTCACTTGTCAATAAAAACATAGGCATAGGTCTGACCATTGGTGAATTATGCATTGAGGATCAATTTACAAAGTGCACCAATCGCTTACATCTAATTTAGAGACCTTCCTGATGATACGAAGGGGTACATGTAGGGGTCGTAACGTTTATCTTCTAATAAGAAATATACACCAAATCAATACTCAAATGTTATAGTTTATTTTCATAACATTGAACTTAAGTTTGCTTGTTAACATTTACATGTAGGTCCGTTTGTTCTGTCTTACATTGGCGGTGTAAGCTTACCTGAGATCCTAATCGGTACAGTTTTATCCTAAGAAAGTTAATTTAATTACCATAAAATGACTGCCTGTAACATATTACACGGAGAGGTAACACCCGTTGAAGAGTAAATCTAATACATCAAAACCATGAGGTTTCCCTCAAACTGTCTAAAGAGCTATCAAAAAACATCAACAAGATTATATCTAGTTATCTATCTATCTGTCTATCTTTCTATCTCAAAATAATTGATCTGTTTATAATCTTGTCAACAAATAATTGACACAATAAATAAAATGATTTCAAAAAACAATATTTTCACTCACCATTTACATATCGCATTTTTAACACTCCAAACCATAAAATCAGGGAATGAATGCTGAGATAGAAAATGGTAGAAGGTAAAATCATTGTCAGATTTTTGCACTTGTCACAAAATGTAGAATAAATGAGCCAGTAGTCAACCAGGAAGTATATTGACTTAAATATATGACGCAATTGTTTCGTTTTGGGGGTTTTTTGGCTAAGAAAAAACATGAAAAAAAAGATCACTTTTGACACATGCAGATTATTTTTCTAACCAGAATGTTAATGCATTTCATTTAGTAAAATTGTACAGCAACCAAAACTAGTCATATATAAAAATGATGTTTGTCTTTACCTACAACATTTTCTGTTTTTAAAGTTACCCATTACCGATATATTGTCACAATATTGTTGGACTCTCTATATGAGACAGCGATATTTAAAGAGAAAGTTACTAGTTTTTTTTTGTTTCAGTCAGTTTACCTCTGGAATGTTCATGTGAGAGGTGGATTAATCTTGATAAAGGTGTGAAGCCACTGGGTACAATAAGTCGTTTTTGTAGGGATAACCGTGTGCAGGTGTTAATAATTTTTTTTTCACTTTCTTTTGTGTAACATTTTAATTTGCTTTGAGAGTTTAGATGACTCTTCCTTAACTTTATTGCATTTTACCGAACATAAACAAGTTCAAACCATAAATATATCTCCTTTAAAAAATGTCATTGTTGAATCGTTGTAAGCATTTTAGTAATAACAAATTCTGGTTTAATTTATTTCTTAGCCTCACGATTTTGAATTTGATGAGAAAAATATTTGTTCTTTAGAATAAATGGCAATGAAAAAACACATTATGACAAGAATTGGGCTTTTCAAACGGAATATCTTGTGTTGGTAGTTAATAACAATGCACATCAGTATTCACTATGGAAAGGGTGAAGTGTAAAATGTTCACATCGCATCGTCAATTTAGGAGATGAAGTGAGTATTTCTGCTTAGTCACTTTTAATACAGAAAAAATTGGACCTATTATTTTAATATAGTTATATGTTTGAATACTTGCTATTTAAAATAATTGAAAGTTTGTGTAACACAAAACCTATATAATATAAGTAGAATGTTTAGGAATACATTTAAAGAAACAAACATAATGTAGATATACATATAATTTAGATATTTTCTAGTTTTTTTTAAATGTTCAAGCAATTTTAAATCCGTTTCATGTTTTCAATTTCCATAGTCGTATGTGTAGTAAACTTAATATCTATAACTATTTTCTCTCCACAACTTAATCTAAAAGTATCATTTAAACGATTGTTTCATACATTCGATTTTGGTTCGGTTCCTCTGGTTCGTATCGACTGAATTGAATTTCGTAAAAAGAGGTATATACGATGGAATGATAAGTTCTGATTCTGGAACGTTGTATGTTATAGCAAACATGTCTTCTTTCGTTTTTCTTAAAGAAAACAACAACGTGCATACAAGAAAAAAAAGTAAGAATTTACAAATATAACAGTGTATGATTTAAAATAACGCTTTAAACGACGTTCACATATATATCGTTTTACCGAGACAAGCAAAATGAAACATGATCTAATAAGGAAGTAGTGCATCACTCTTTAACAACGTTTTCTTACAGTCAAGTCTTAAAAGTATTAGTAGTATAAGTGGCTGTACAGAGGGGGAAAACAATGGGCGCTATTGTTCTCAATTGAATGGAGCTATTGTCCTGGGCACGTGCGGCTGAAGAGAGGGGGAAAACAATGGGCTATTGTCTGACCACCGGTAGCTGTAAAACAATAGATCATTGTGAAATTGATACCCGTGATCAAGAACAATCAATGTGAAATTGATACCCGTGATCAAGAACGGGGAAACAATGGTCTATTGTTCATTGAATTTTCTAGATGTTAACGTCATTAAATTTTCTATGACGTAGTCTATTCGTATATAATCTTGTTTCAATCAAAATAAAACTCCATTTTAAACTCGTCATTTTACAAGCAACAGTTGTATAATTAAATATCGTTTATTTAAAGTAATCACCGTCAAAGGAGATAAAAGATGCAACTACCTCAACAAGTTAGTGAGCAGGGATCTGAGAATGATGTTACATTAACTTTAAGTCAGGAAACAGACGACCAATCAATTTTAAGTGAGCCGTCGAGGGATCATCACCATTATATTGAGGAAACAACTGGATTTATTTTTGATAGATTTGATCTCGTAGAGGCTGTTGCCAGAACGGCTGGGGGAGAATCTCCAATGAAATTAGTGTGTGATTTTGGATCCGGTTACTGTGGAATCATTAGATTTCGTGGTGGCTCAATTTTCGTGGAATTCGTGGGTACCTCTCATCCACGAATTAACATCCTCCATGAATTAATAGATTAGGGTAATAAAGTAATATTTCCTTGTAGGTTTTATAGAATACACGAAATTACGTCCCCACGAACCTGTAAAATTTAATCAATCCACGAAAATTGTCCCCCACGAAATTTAATGATTCCACAGTATGTACTGTTGAAAGACAAAATTGACTATCTTGTGAGTACCCAAGCTGATTGCGAACGATTGAATGACATTGAGTCGGGAGATCAATGGGTACATTCATGCATTGAAAGTTGTGATTTTTGTCTCGGATGGGATGACGATCTTGAAAACTTTAAATATTGTGAAAAATGCGCCTATTTGGGCCCAGAACGTTAAACAACAACGTTGTTATATTTTTGATTGAATTTACAAATAAATCTGTTCAGTATTTAATTCTTGATTTTATTTTATTTTTTAATTTTTTAAACAATTAGGTTGTTTGGATCAAAGATTAACAAAAAAAAAACAAAAACTCTGTTAAGATTCAAAAAAACACTTTATTTTAAAAAAGGTAATGCTATGTATAATGCACATCATTTTTCATTATTTTCTACAAACTAAATGTTAATATTATAAGTTTATGTCAAAGTAGTCAATCACTTTTTTCTGTAGGTGATAATGTCAGATTTTCACCAATTTTCCCATCCCTCGGGGTTACAGGAGGAACACTTTAACATTCCCATTTGGTTCAAATGGTCATCTTGATCGTAACAGGGAACAAAAGTTTCCAGTTCAGGCATGGCCTTCATAATTTCCTCCCAATGGTTTCGCAAGTTCTCAAACTCCTGAGGTCGGAAACAGAGTCCTCTTTTAGTCGGTACCGATTCATCTAGCTGTGGTGGTTTCCAGTACTGACGGATGTTGACACATGGATTGTTTTTTTGAATAGAAACGAAAATGTTCATTCCGAGATGCCATTTCATTTCTTCGTTTTTCTTTAAGGCTTCCTCAACAGAATCTAGCATGTTGTTTAATGTTTTTACTTGGTGAAGTTTCAAACTAATCCCTCTTTTAGTAGGTATGGTTGTCTTCTCCCCAATTTCCCATTGTCGTAAATCCAATCTAGGTTCGTTTCGCCACACAGTTACTTTGGCATATCGCGCATTTTCCAGTGCGATGCATAAACGGTCGTTCGACATGATCTGGGTAACAGTCAATGCGATAATGAAGTTTGCTGTCTTTGACACCCTCTCTTATATCGGAAAGATTATGTCATGCAAAATTCCATGACGTAAAACTATGAACCATGAAGTTACTTTCAATAAAAACAACTGTTTTTTCGATAGACAATGGTAAAAAACTTAAAATGACGTCAATAATTTAGATGTCTTTTGTTATATGAACAATAAGCACTGTGTCTATAGCGTGGTATCTTATATGGCAAAGGTTATGTCATGAAAATTCCATGACGTTCAACTATTAACCATGAAGTGTCTTTTCCTAAAACCTACTGTTTTTCGTTTAACAATGATAAAAACTTGAAATGACGTCAATGTATACTCATGTCTTTTGTTTTATGAACAATAATAAGCATACAATACCATTGCAAACGATGACATGACATCAAAAGGTCATGACGTAAAAGTGTAATATTTTTCTTTGTTCTCATTCAACAACAGTTCATTAAGTATTAAATCTATTTATAAAAAAATTCTTTAAAGTCTAAATATATATGACGTCATGAAATCAAGAGTATAAATGGGCGCCGCTCACATCTAACATCACCATTTTTCCCCTGTGATCAAAGCTTGAGGTAACACGATGACTTCGTCTGTTGACAGCATGAGAAATGTCGTAGAGACGGATTCTTGTCCACGTATTCACCGTCCAGTCTTAGCTTCCCCTGCTAAGTTTGTCCTGCGTCATCCAGACGTTCTGTCAAATAAAAAGGACTCAGAAGCATTTACGACGAGACAAACGACTATCAAGAATATCCCACCACCACCTACCACTACTACTCAACCCCATTTTTGGCAGTATCCGGAGTACCATACATTTGCCTCTCGGATTGCATCGTTTCAGGAATGGCCAAAATACTTGAAGGGACCCAGCAGAAAAGACTTGGCTCGAGCTGGATTTATCTATACCCGGACTGGAGATTGCGTAACCTGTTTTTGTTGCGGAATGTCATTGAAAAATTGGGAACCCGTAGACGATGCCTACCAAGAACATATTCGCTGGTCCAGATATTGTCAGTATGCTCAAATGGTGACTGACGGAAAATTGTGAACCACAGAAAAAGAAACAATTTCTTTTAAATGAAAATCAGAGGATTTTTGTGTGTGTGTGGTTTTTTTTTTTTTTTTAAATATTTCTACATGTTTCCTTCAAATGTTTGTTTGTCAAGAATCCGAAAAAAATGATCAAGGACACTAATGTGCTCCGAGCCGTGTTGGTAACGATCGACCTTAGTAGTGAGATGAACAGCAAAAAAAAATTAACAAATTCATAATAATAAAATTTGTTACAATTGAATGTATTTTAAAATATCAGTCAATTAAAGTTTTCAAAAATTTTCTTTTTCTTTTTCTTTTTATTTGTCTGTGACCAAACCTATAAAAGTGTATGTGATTATGGTAAAACAATTATTTAGATACTCAATGCCTCAGAGTCAAGACATGGAAGAGTACTTGAAAAAAATTTGGTATGATCCTCGACACCCTGGATCTTTTGCGGGACCCTCAAAGTTATATCAGGTGGTAAAACAAGAGGGCAAGTTTAAAGTGGGTATGAGTAAAATCAAAAAGTTTTTACAAAATCAAGATGCTTATTCGTTGCAAAAGAAAGTTCACAGAAAAGGATTTAAAAGAAGAAGAGTCGTGGTGCAAGGAATAGACTACCAGTGGGAAGCAGACCTGGCAGATGTTCAGAATTTGTCCGAGCACAACAATGACATCAAGTTCCTTCTCGTGATTGTTGATGTATTTTCTCGCTTTCTGTGGGTTCGCCCTTTAAAAGACCGAAAAGCCAAATCAGTGATCGACGCCTTCAAAGACGTGTTAACGGGGCCGAGACGTCCCCGAGCCATCAGAACCGACAAGGGGTCAGAGTTTTACAACCGATTTTTACAACAGTATCTCAAAGACCAAGAAATTAAGATATTTTATGCCTTGAACGAGACGAAAGCCAACTATGCAGAGAGATACATACAGACGCTGAAAAAACGAATTTATCGATATTTTACTCATCTTCAAAAACACAGATATATTGCCATCCTACAAGACGTCGTTCAATCGATCAACAAAACTGCTAACCGAGCGCTGAATGGTCGCACACCTGCCTCCGTGACCAAAGAAAATGAAGACGAGGTGAGGTTTGATGCCTATTTAGCTCGTAAGAAAAAAGACACTAAACCTCCTCGAGTAAAGTCTAAGACTAAAAAGCGTTTACCATACACTTTTAAAGTTGGGGACCAAGTGCGAATCACGCACCTGCGACGAACCTTTCAGCGTGATTACGACCAAACGTATACTGAGGAAATTTTTGTGATTCGAGACCGCTTCGTTTCACAGGGTATTCCCATTTATAAATTGAAGGATTTGACAGACGATCCTATTCAAGGAACATTTTATGCCAGCGAATTACAGAAAGTGTTCAAAGACGAAAAGACAATTTGGAGAATTGACAAGATTTTACGCAAGCGCAAAGTTCGCGGCAAAGAAGAAGTATTGGTAAGATGGCTTGGGTGGCCTAAAAAATTTGATAGCTGGATTCCCCGAAAGGACATAAAAGAGACGTGATCTGCTCTAGCCCCGTCATTTTTCTTCGAAATGTCAATGCGAATGGTTCCCAAGTCGACGGACAGCAGTGCTGTTCATCCTGATAATAATCCGCAAAACTTTCGTGTTCGATTACCCCGATCACTCCCTTTGACAGGTGACTGGACAGTAGAACTGACCGAATTTAGAAACACAAAACTCGCAAAGACGACAGATCGGGAAATTTTTGTCTATTGTTCCGTGTGTGACGTCAGCATTGTGGGAGGAAGTTCAAAACCGCTTCTGTGACGCATCGTTTTAAAGAACACTGACAATATCATCTTTGAGCACCCCTATAGAATTCCTTTGCGTACCAAAGATCTCAGAGATATCCACGTATATATAAAGGACTCGCAAGACGCAGACGTTTCATTCTTGACTGGAGACTCGACGGTAACACTAGTATTTCGACGCCTCTGAGGGTCATGTCTGGACCGACTTATGTGTCTCATCCTGCGTTATGGGAGCAGTTTCGTCACACACACAGAGGTGAGAACTTTATTCCTACAATACAGAGAAAACGACAGAAAGGTGGTGGTATCCTAAACCGCCGTAGAGCCTACATGATTCCCGTGAAACGCATCGCTGCTCCCCAAACCGAAATCCGACAAGTAACACCAGTTGCCGCCGAACGAGAAAGAGCCCAATCGGATTTAAAAGAAACCATCCGTAACGACGAACCTCACATGCCTCTTTAAAAATCTATAAAAAAGATCTCTAAAAAAAAAGTGTCAGTCGTTCTTCGACCGTCAAAGAGAAAAGACCTGCTCAGAAGAAGAAAAGAAATTCCGCAAAGAAAAAAAACTCTAAAAGGGTACAAAAAGGAAAAGGTCAACCGAACACACATCCTGACGGAATTCCCATATTTTCCTAGGACTTTCGGATTTTGATCTTTATTTCTTGGCAACTATGGCTTTTTTGAGTGAAATCAACACAACCACCGCAGAACCATGCGAACTGTCTCTCTTCAGCGATCCTCCCAATCAAGTGGCTCTTCAAAAAATTTATTTTTCGGAAACTCGCCCCGTTTCGTCATTCGACGCAGCAGACGCACCCCTTGAATTTGCCATTCCAGGAAGTGGAAATGAGTACTTGGATTTGAGAAGAAGTCGTCTCTATTTGAAAGCCAAAATTACAAAATCGGACGGAACGGCTCTGGCTAATTTAGAAAAGACGGGGGTCGTCAACCTACCCCTACAGTCCTTGTTTTCTCAGATCGACGTATACATGAACGGAAAATGTGTCACTCAAAACGCCAACAATTACCCGTGGAAGGCTTATTTAAAAGTCCTCTTGTCCAATGGCCCGGCGGCCAGCTCCTCTCATCTGCAGACGCAGTTGTATTATCCCGACCAGGACAGTTTAGACGACGCTAACGCTGCCGGGGGAAAAAATACCGGTCTTCGTTCCCGGTATGTTTTTACACAACAGTCCCGCACTTTTGATTTAGAAGGACCTCTTTATTTGGACTGTTTTTACTTGGACAAGTATCTGATCAACGGAGTGGACTTACAGTTGAGACTGTTTCGTTCTCGGAACGAATTTGTCTTGATGAGTGCCGAGACCAGTCCCAGTTACAAGGTCACTATTTTAGACGCCGTATTCAAAGCCTGTAAAATCAAAGTAGACAGTGCCATTTTACTAAACCATGCCGAAACTATCACTAAAACGCCGGCGCGTTACAATTACGTGAAATCAGATGTCAAAATGACAACCATTCCAGACCAGACAAGCGAATTCTACTGGGACGATGTTTGGAATGGAAAACGCCCGTCCAAGATGTACATTGCCTTCGTAAAACAGGCAGGTGTCAACGGCAGTTACACGAGCAACCCCTTTAACTTTCAACACTTTAAACTCTCCGAAATCGTAGTAACTGTCAATGGCGAGCCCATTCCTGTGCGACCTTTGAAACTAGACTATGGAGACAACAAAAACTATGTGAGCGCCCTCTGTAACCTGTATCAGGCCAGCGAGAAATGGTATAAAGATGAGGGAATAATCATTGACCGAGATTCGTTTTCTAAAGGCTATGCCATCTATGCTTTTGACCTCGTCCCCAACGATCTGGGAGAAGGGTATATAAACCTTGTTCATCAGGGAAATGTAGGAGTCTACGCTCGATTCGCCGAAGCTACGACAGAAACCATCTGCGCCCTGGCTTACTGCGAGTGTCCCGGACTCTTGATGATTGACCAAACCAGAGAAGTGAGAAATATTTGAAAAAAAACCCATAGATTCCACTCAGCTTATAAACATTGTCGAATCTCTGAAAAATTTAAAACCTTATTTTCGAGGAATTTATGCCTGCAACACTCTACCCGATCGTGTGCGTCGATTTCCGTCGGCCTACGTGTGTAACACGGACCCCATTGAGAAAAAAGGTACTCATTGGGTTGCCTATTGGTTTGACAGTGTCAATCAGTGTGAATTTTTCGATAGTTTTGGACGAACACCAGAGGACTACGATGAGCGTCTCAGAGACTTTGTTGATCGCAATTCGCCACTGTGTCTGTACAATAACATCCAAGTGCAGCCGGATTTTTCTTCCACTTGTGGACTTCACGTGTTGTATTATTTGAATGCGCGTGCAAGAGGAATCTCAATGTCAGACATTGTCAACAAGACCTCCGAAATGCGGGTACGGGACATTCTCCCAAACAGAGACTAAGTCTGACAAAGACTTCCGGAGATTAAATGAATCCGGAGACTTGAGGCTACCGGAAACCAAAAGTTTCCGGAGACCAAAAGTTTCCGGAGTCTCCGGGTCTCCTGCGGCGGCGGCGGCGGCGGTGACGGCTTTTCATTTAATTGTTTTTTTTATATATAGAAAGGTTAAATACTTGTGAATATAATTTTCTATATAATTTTATATACTTATATACTATATAGCTTAAACTGTGTATGTTAAATGATATTGATAATAAAAACATGTATTGCATATGTATTTGAATAAAGAGGTGAAGGTGGCAAAATATTTGTTGTTGGTATTTTTTTTTTTTGGTCAGAGTTTACAGGTCCATTGATACCGTGAAAAGAAATTAGTCTTTATAGGTTTAATGTCCGTTATTTCCGTATAATATTTATTAAATAAAAATTCTCTCTTTTTTGTACAAAGTTGATCCACCCCCTTCCCCTAAGCTATGCTATAATTATTATTTATATTTTATATATTCATTACAATAGAAATATCATTTTAAAACAACTTTCAACGCTATTGATCAGAGGGTTCATGAACCTTAAATAAGAGGTTTTGTTCTCAAATAAATCAGTCGAGTGAGAGCATTTGAACAAGCGACATGCAATTCAAGGTCCCCACATCCTTTGCCATAGTTGGTGGCACCATGTCCGGTAAAACCCATTTTGTATGGAATTTGTTAAAACATGGTCGAGAACTTTTCGATGTACCTCCGAAAAAGATTGTTTACTGCTACTTAGAGGATCAACCCATAGTGGATGGCATGCAGTCTAGCCTACCAGACTTCTCTACGTATCGAGGTCTACCGAGTCGAGAGGAACTCAGAGAATGGAGTATGAATTCCCCTCACACGGTGGTCGTCCTCGATGACATGATACATTTGGTGACCAAGAGTGCCGATGCCTTACATCTGTTTCAGACCATGGTGTCTCATGCAAACGTAACGGCATTTCTCTTGTCACAAAACCTGTATCCCCCAGGAGTCTACGCTAAGAGTATTTTGCTCAATTGTCAACACGTGGTCTTGTTCAAGAATGTGAGAGATAATCGACAGATCATTACGTTTGGAAGTCAAGTGTTTACGGGGCGGTCCAAGTTTTGGATGGATGCTTATGCCAAAGCTGTGCGACGTCCGTATGGCTACATTTTGATCGATTTGACCAATCATTGTCAGGAAGACCGCCGCCTGCGAACAAATGTGTTACCGGAAGAGGGGGATACGATTGTCTATCAACCCCTATAAATACCCTGCATTCCTTTTGCTCTTTGTCATTTCGTCATGTCACAAAGGACTAAACACCACGAACTTTTTTTGAGATTTCTTTACGAAGCGAATGTGCAACAAAAAAAAGAGCTCGTGAAGATGGCATCAGAGGACCAATTAAAAGCTTTTCGTGAAATTGCCATGAATCTGTACCTGGGGCGACCGACCGTGACACCCTACTACCGATCAAAACTAAAAACGCATAAGACACTTCTTCAGTCTCTCGCCGACCGCAGTGTTGACAACAAGGACGTGAAATCATTACTTCCAGAGGCCATATCCCTGATTCTCAAACCACACTGGAAAGACAATGGCAGAAGAATACGTTCTGGTGAAAAAAACCATACACGATCAAATGAAACTCCGACAGAATGAACGAAAAGATATGCAAGACCAAGGAACGAATACCGAAACCTCTGACGAACTGCAAACATCTGTCGAATCTGTACCTCCCCCAAAACCCGAAGAGCCTCACACTGGATCAGGACTGATTTACGACAAACCCTTGAAAAGGAAGTCACCGCCAGGCATGCGCACTTCTCCACCCAAGAAGAAAAAGACATGGATCAAGTTTTGAATAGTTTATTGTATATTTTCTATAAAAAAAAAAAGACACAAAACCCCGAAAACCTGTTACAAATAACTTTTACATGTATTTATGTATTTTATTGTATAATAAACATAAACAAAATAAGTATAGGAGTGTTTTTTTTTTAATATTAGTAACCATATGGTAGAGTTGAAAGGTTTGTCTGAACGACACGTTTGCTGTAGACTGCTGAGTACTGTTCAACTTCTTCCTGAGAGTAAATTTCTGACTGTATTTTCTCGCGACAAATTTTACTTGGATTCTTGGTCTGATAATCTCCTACACCAGGTTCATTTCGATTAAACATGGCGTCTTTCATGTTCTCCAAGTTTAGGATCTGTGAGTTGTCGAAATTCAAGGAAAACCCCTTGACTTTACACACCCGTTTACCTTTGTGTGTCTGGTAAGCGTAATTTTTAGGACCATTACAGACAAATTCTGTAATCCAATCATCCTCATCGAGCTCGTTTGTAAGCTCTCCGAGATAATCACCGACGGGAGGGTTCCACTGCCCCTCGATCGAGGTAAAAATCACGGAATCAGTGTCCCAGTAGAGCACACGTGTCTGTAAACGATCCAGTAAATCGTAGAGCTGTAACCGCGCCCAGCAGGTGGTAAAGGAAGCTAAAAATACATTAGTATGACCAGGTAAGCATAATTCCTCGGAGATGCGTTTTGTAGAAAGCATTAGATTTTCGTCGTTGACAATTTGAAAATCGACAACCTCCACGGTTGGATTTGTTAGTTGACCAAAAAGTTCACTGGCCTGGCTATCGTGTAAGAACTTGGTTTTGGTTTGATTTTGACGTTGACCGAATTTACCCCAGAAGCTGTTCAAAAGGAGTTTAGCCAGACTTTTGAGACCTGCATTGTGTTCCACTTTAGACGAATCTAGTTTGATACCTTCTCTTTGCTCGTACTTTTCCACATACCTCCTGAGATCCTCGTCAGACTTGACCCACGAAGGTCGTCCACTAGCCTCCTGTTTAATTTTGAGAAACAGGTTGATGTAGGAGGCAAAGAGACCCCCAGTTTGCGTCTTCGGATCATACTGTGAGGTCTCTTTCCAGTGGTAGACTTCATAGATTTTTAAAACTCTATACCCTTTTTCGATGGCTTTGATAAGTTCAGGAGTGCAGAACGTTCCAGTCAAGGCTCTCTGGTCGTCGGAGCAGGTACAGGGAGATTGGTGTTGATTTTCCACGCACGTTCGACAAAGAGGAAATGTTAATTTACCTCCAGTACGATATCCTAAGACAGGATGAAAGAGACCTCGTGGAGGTAAGATTTTGACTTTAGCTAATCCAAAATAAGATGAGAGATCAGAAAAATCTCGAGTAATGATCTCAGGGTGACCAACCGGATATTGACAGGTCTTATTCACAAAAGGATACAAGGACGTGAAATCCACATAATGAATCATCATTCCCTTTGTGGCTTTCTTATATAACGTGCATCCGTTTGTGCGTCCACCCATTAGTCTGTCGCGGGGATCTAGTCTGTCAACCAGATCGAGTTGATCGACAAACGCCTTAGCTTCGGGATTTGTTTTTAACAAAGCATCAAAATCATGTTCCCAACAGACGACAACTTTGAGTCCGAGTTCTCGGAGCCGATTCTCTTTTCTTTTCGTAAGTGCCAACAATTCCAGCGCCGTTTGCTTTGAACCAGGTACGAGAACGATTTCCTGATTCTTGTAGCAAACGGGACAACCGTGATAGCGACATCCGTGGAACTCGTATGCAACACCACCGCGATTATCGACACTAGGCATTACGTAGCCATCTACCGAATACCGCGTTCCAGGTATGCGATACTCTCCATTTGAAGTGAGGGCGTGTTTAATGTCCAGTTTCCTCCCCTCTTTTCGTTCGCAATGTCGTAGCCACTCCAGCCAAGCAATGGATTTCTTGCTGAAGTTGACTTTTGAGTGATATCCCTTTGGAGGAGGTCGAGCAATGGGGGAGGACACAAATTCCTCCTTTAAGATTTCAAGTCCGAGGTCCTTGCTAGGAATCCATCGATCCTGATACCAAACTGTTGCCTTACCATTGAGACGTCGCTCGAGTAACCATCGTTCTTGATTGTTTTCCTGAACAAGTATGTTCCAATCTTCCGGTAAGAATTTGGTCTTGAAGACATTCATGCAGAGTGATGCTATGGTACAAGACTCGAAAGCATCTACACCATGACCGCCATCTATTGAGGTTGCTTCCCACAGAAGGTTCTTAAATTTCAGACAGGCTCGTCGGAGGATGTCTACATCACTACGGCAGTATTCGAGCATTTCTTTTTGAAAGTCAAACACAGCATTGTCGGCAATTTTGCTCTCGTACCATTTGTAAAACTCAAGTCTACCCTCTACTGACATCGCATGAGGTCCGTATGTTTCGGCGGGAGGATAGGTTCCAACGTAGTTCAAATTATTTGCGCTCGTGAAGAAATGAGGAAAATATCCCTTTTTTAAAGAGTCCAACTGGAAGGCCTTGGGGAGTTTGGCTAAAGCCATGGGGAGGACATTGTAAGAGTCCAGGACTCTAATGTTTAATGCGTCGACATTAAACATCTGAATCTTGCTACCTCGATAAATAATGAACGAGGGTCGCAGAGTTTGTGACAATAAGTACTGTAACAGGAATGATCCGTCATATGAGAGATTATGGAAAAAGATAGTAAATCCTTTGTGACTCTCACTAAACATCCAGACTCCCATGTCATATAGTGTCTTGAAAACGCACTCTCAATTACCACATCTACCGGGGCATGGAGGGGATACATATTTCTTGCTTTTCTTGTCAACCTTGGAGTAAGATCCACACCGATCGCCGCAATATGAACAGGTACTATTTGGGTTTAAATCCTCTTTTTCACATTTATAACACGCGGTCTGGCACACAGCAAGAACAAACGAGTGTTTAGCTCGACCACAGTGTGACTTTTGACAGTGTTGACAAAGTCGACAGTCGCTACAGGTTTGATCTTGACATCGTGAGCAGTCAACAACCAGTTGAGGTGCATACCCAAATTCACACTGAATAATTTCGTCTCTTTGCGATGCTTCAATGTCGGCAAAAATGTATCGACGTTGATCTGCAGACATGGAAGAGTAAGCTCTTGCATAACACAAGTGGTCTGGTTCCACGTACTGACTACAGGACTGACAAGTGAAATAACCACACCGGTGGTCTTCCCGTTTTCTCTCCGAAGAACGAAATGTTTGGAGACACTCGGGGCACTTATAAGTTACCTCGCAGGGAACATCTCCGCTCTTAGTAGGTAGTTTGTGTCTCAGAAAACAAGTCATAGATCGACAAGTACGATGGCAGTCCGAACAGATTTGAGTATCTTCCTTTCCACAGTCATCAGAGAGACAAACATTGCAATGATTTCTGCAGCTGTGCTGGTAAGAGTGTTCATACGCTTTGAGGCAGTGAAGACAAAATCGAGAACGGGCAAAAAATCCTGTTATTTTTGTAATGGCATGAAAATGACCACTATCTTCTATGTCTTCGTGATATAAAAAGATTTTTTTCCTCTCCTCGTCTAGGTTTCGACTGATGTAAGAAAACGCATCCCCCATGCGTGCACTAACGACGTATATGTTGACATTTAGAAAATCTTCTAATAGAAGAATATAAGCATACGTCAGGGCCTGATTTGTGACAATACCCAAAGTCTCGCAAACTCGACGTGTTAGCAAATCCTTTTTGTTTTGACGCAATTCGATGCAATACCATGTAGGGCAGGTGGCAAAATGGATAAGGATTTCCCCGGTATCGTAGGTCGGGTAAAGAGCTTTGAGTCTCTGAAACTCGGTCAAATGAACCCTGCAAGTACTGGCCAAGGCGACGAGAGTAGCTCGAATGAGACACATATTGTCCAGATTTCGTATTTCTACGACTGATAACTTTTTTTTAATTTTCCGTGTTAGATTGGACATTTTCATTCCTCGACCCCCCCTTGGGTACTTGATTGCTCCTACATCAATTCGACAAGAAGAATCAAAAAGCACGTCTTCATTACTATTGAGAACATTTTCGAGACAGTTTAACATGGCCTCGGCATTCATGTCCTCCATTGGACGAAAGGGAATGTATACGGGTAGATCTAATCCGTCATTATGTATAACCCCTCTCATGATGTCTCCGGGTCGGAGATCTTTCTTCATGTCCAGTATCATCTTGTCAAACGCTTCCTTAAGAAGGTTGTTAACCTCCTTCATTTTTTTTTTTGTTGACGAAAAAGGCGGTCGTTAAATGTCAACTCGTATGTGACCTCTTTAACACCCATCGTTTTTAGAATTTTTTCTTTGACGAGTTGTATATTGTAATCTGTTTGTCCCCCACCAATTTGTACAGTTTCGTCAAGAGGATTTAGTAGTAATTCCCTAACAAGCGAGTCCTCCTCGTGAAAAGATCCCTCCAGCAACTCGAAATCTAAAAGATCATACAGTTGACCTGTGTCCGCGAGAAGGGATTGATCGGCGTGAAAAGAGGATTCGGTTATATCCTCAAAGGCTTCTTTTTGAGAGGTTGGTAAAGGTTGGTTGTCACCATAAAGATCATCTGCTACAGGCAAAGACAAAGCGGTCCATTCCATGTCTTCAATGTCTCGAAAGAGGTCCTGTTCTTGTACTTTTGACCTTAAAAAGTTACAAAAAAAAAATAAATAAATAATTAAAATGAACTTGAAAAAATTCGCATTTAGTTTAATGCCAGGTAATATATTAATCTTTTTTTTTTAACAAGAAATACTATTCAAACAATTAACAGATAGAACTTGAGAGTTGTTTAAAGACAATAAATCAGTATCAAGTTGTATACTTGTAGAAAGTAGAATTATTGTTTGTTTGATTTTGATTTAAAATGTCACATCATACGTTTATAATAAGAAAAGGAACATCTATTCAATCATAATCAAATTCAGTGTCCAAACATTCTCACATTTTCATAATTTACATTTAATCATAACATTGCATACCATGTATACTCATTTCCCTACAAATGCCATCGTGCATTACCCTATGTCTTAATAATGAAACATTTACATATAAATAAAACATTTAAAATCACAATTAATTTCATATGAATTTTCTTTATTTTATCCCTAACGAGTCACCATACCATTCTTTCTAAAAGATTTATTTCATTTGAAGCGGACATGTTACAATTTTTAAAAAAGGATCAAATATTGTATTTTTAATTGAAACGGGTCACCATACATTGACAATGCTCTATTTCTTTGAATTTAAACACAAACAGCGCACCTTACGTTTCAAATTGTCGACAGGAACGGAACAAATAGGGGTATATGATAGATCTTTTCATTCCAATCATCATTTCTCAACAGTAATATAGATCGTAATTCATTGATAACGAGGGAGGCATTTGGTTTTTTGGTTGTTGTTGTTGTTGTTGTTGGGATTTTTTTTTTCACCGACGATGGATTTATAAAATGCAAATTCTATCAAAATTTATATGAATATGTTTTCTTTGTTTTACGAGTTCTAAAAGAATAATCGCATAACCCTTACAGACACTCAAAAATTTAAACAAGCGTTGTTTGTTCTACGATAACTACGTTGTTTGTTTTACGCGATTAAAAAAACAAAAACAAGAGTAAAACTCTGTAATCTTGGCAATATTATAACCATTTACTGATTTGTATTACCTCCCTTTGCCCAGTCACGTCGTTTGAAAAATATATAAAAATCACGATACATATTCAATATAAATTTGGGTTTTTCTTTCATAGTTATTAACATGAAGAAGTTTTTAATATTACTTAAGAATTCATAAAATAAATTTAGATTATTTAAAAAGATTAACTATAGAATTATTATTTTTTATTTTGTATTTTTTTTTAAATATTTTTTTTATCTTACCTATCGTGGATTAATTTATTTTCCAACTCGTGTGTTTTTTCGTGATTTTCCATACTATTAAAATCTTCAAAAATTAAATGACAATATCCACACTGAAACATCTTTAAACTTTCCCTCAAATTGAGTGTCCTCACTGTTCAAAAACTAATTGCAAAATGATTGATTTGTATTTCATAACTATGTTAACAGAAAGTTATACGTAGAAATATTACTGGATATGTGTATTTATGCGTAAAAAACGTTATGTCGTCATAGAGATTTTAATTGTTCTCTCCTTAATGTGTTCATAAAAATATATTTGAAAAAGACTATTGAATGCTAATGTTTTTGTTATCGTGTTGTTATGTTTTGTTGTCATGGTGAATATTTAGTCTTTGTTTTCTCTACTATTGTATATGGTCAAAAAATTGTTTCGTTGACAAAACAATTAAAATCAAACGTTTTTATGTGAAAAATAATCATTATTTATTCATCATGAAAAATAAATCTTGTTTTCATAAATATTTCGCTGATAAGTGATATGTATACACACATTGCAGACGTCCAGAACTAAATAAAAGGTCAAAATTGAAATTCGTGCAAAAAGAAGATTCCAGGTGATCATTATTAAATTGTCGATTTTCCATTTTTCAATTTAAATAATAAATTATTCACAATCAATTCAATTTTGACCTTGTCAAATAACCATTCCCTTTTTTTTTTTTTGATACCAATTAAATTTTCTATCATGATAAATAAAAAATTTCAATTTGGCGTAAAACAGTGTAGAAGAGTTAGATATATTTCAAATAGTTCTCCTTATTAACATTTGATATTTATGATCATTGTTTAATCGGAAACCAAATTAAAACTTTTTCTTTATTGTTAACAAAGGATTTGAACCTGCATTTGAAAAAAAAAATCAAGTTCTCTTCTCATTTTGGTGTGGAAGTCACAACAAAACCCTTCAAGTATATTTTAACATTTATTCAGCCTTTAAAAAGTACATTTAATTTTCTTTTGGCTGGGTGGAACTGTAAAAAAAAAAATCATGTAATTGAAAAATATCAAAAGAAGTGGAAACTAATTTGTTTTTTTACATTTAAATTATTATTATTACCAAAATATTTTTTTTTAATTTACTTACGTCACTTCCATGCATGAAGAAACATGCTCCTGGTTACTTTCCTCCACACTAAAAAAAAAGGAGTTTTGTGTTTTTTAAATCAGAGTTAAAAAAAATAGTTTTGATTTTAAATATCATTTTAAAAGTTCTTTTAAGTAAATAAAAATTGAACTTACATTTCATTGGCCCCTTCATGAACCGGTCCGCATGGTCCGGGACCACTTTTACTTTCATCTTCATACATGCTGTAAAAAATTTTTTTTAGAGTATATATATATATATATATATATATATATATATATATATATATATATATATATATATTCATAATATGAATGCGTAAATTTTACGTCACAAAAAAAATTATACTAAGATTAAATAAAATAACAAACCTGCTCCAATTCATGTACTTGACAAACTCCTCAAAAGTGGAACTAAAAAATAAAGAAATAGAATAATAAGTAACAGAATGATACGTTAGCTTTGATTTATAAGTCATTGAACTTTTTCAGAATGGAAATCCGAACTTTTCATCGAATATTTTTTTTAATTTTTGTTTTCTTATGATAAAAATAAAGATATTTTTACTTACTCGTCACTTATTGAGATAATTTCTCTTCTGAAATAAAACAAACAAAAAATATCAGTACAAAAAAATTGAAATATTACGGCAGTAATGATTTTTAAAAAATGCAATAAAACGTAAATGTGTACGATACTAACGGGTTTCGCACAGGTGCGTTAGGCGGCTCTCTGGAAAAAAAAAATCAACACAAAATATATCAACAAAACTTGCTTGATATAACTCTGTTTTAAGATCAAATTAAATCATGTTTGAGTTACTGACCCTATTCCCCTTGGTCTCTTGGGTGTGCTATAAATAAATAAATACATTTATATAAATAAAACTATCTGTGTGTATATTAAAGATAAAAATTTTGTTGGATTTTAAAGATTCTTCTTTTGCTAATTTGTATTAACTACAAAACAATATTAACTTACTTCAAAGGTGTACTGTAAGGTAATGTAAAAAAAAATCAATATTATTTTTAGGAGGGGATTATTGTATAACAACAAATCTCATCAAGATAACCAAACTACGTTTAAAATAATGATTAAATACCTCGTTCGCCTCTCATTTTCTATTTGTTCAACACTAAAAACAAAAATAAAAAAAAAATAAAAAATCAAATGCAACTAACCAGATGTGTGTAATTTCCAAAATCCATAAGAAAAGTCTGATACTCACGGGCACAGCGTATTTTTTTTCAGAAACTTTGTGATTCGGGTAAGATCCCGAATCACGTGGCGCATATCCTTACAGATGCATCGACTTGAGATAAAAAAAAATAATAACATTATCTCTGATAATGTTCAAATCGTTACGGAAAAGAGAGAGGAACAGAGAGAGAGAGAGAAAGAGAGAGAGAGAGAAAGAGAGAGAGAGAGAGAGAGAGAGAAATACATACTTGTCCATTTTGACTTTTACCCCGAGGAGTGAAATTTTCGAATGTTTCACCCCCTTAAAAACTATTTTTTGAAGGAATATCATTGGTGAATTTTAAAAAACCACCCTAAAATCTGCAAGAATAAACAAAAACAATAGAAACCGATTTTTTTTTAGAAAAAGAGATTTTTACTTCTTATTTTCATAGGTGTGTCGGTGTAACGCTATAACCCCTCCCCTTAACTTTAAAATAACGGAATGAAAAACAATTAAATTCTGTTCATTTACAGAAACGAAGATATTCTGTCTTTATATATATATATATTTTTAAATTATTACTGAATTGAGAGAAGGGTGGGGACCCTTAATTCATTGCATGCGCGGATCTAGAGGGTTTGCAGGGGGGGGGGGGGGGTCTTGTACATAGATTAATGTGTTAATTAACTTAATTCTTAATTCTGTATCTCTTTATAGAGGAAATAAAAGATGAATGAATGAATAGTAAAATTATCGCAAATATGCCACGGACCTCCTTACCCCTGGCAAACACAATTATCATTCGGAACCCCCCCCCCCCCCCCCCGAAAAATTTTCTGGATCCGTGCATGCATTAACATTTTCATCCTAAAAGTTTAGGTACATACTACATACATACATTGTTTGTATACGAGGGGTTTATTAATTAATTTGAGCAGATACTGTAAATTTTCGTGAATAAGTATGACGACTTTCAACAATCTATCATCACCTGAGGGTGGGATCAGGGTACCATGACATTACATCGTATAACCGTGCGGGTGACACAATGAAATAGCTCAATTATCTTTAACATTATTGTGTCAGTTCTAATCAGTGAGGCAATGATAGGTGTATATTATATTAAAGTCAAGTTGAAAAATTTCTGATCATTTTCATTCAATTCATACAGAAAGAGGATAAGTTTGTCAGATTTTGATTCTGCATATATATATTTACAAATGTATTTCATTACAATCTTAATTTCTATAATCGGATGCGGATCAGCATTTCAATGCAATTTCTGTGACCGTACTCCATTTTCTGTGGAATGTAAGGGTAAAATTGTGTGTCCGCTGGATGCTCAATATGTTAAAGTACAGTGTGAAATAGAAAAAATTATATCCAGTGATATAATTCTACAATTAATGATCGCAGGACCCGGCTGCCGACCAGTTGAACACTATGCACATTTCTGCTTTGAAAATAATATTAAAGAAATTATTCTTCTGGATACTTCGGAAAAACCCCTGTATTGTGCAGGTAAAAAAAATCTTTTCTTTCTATCACTTCTTCCTTCCTTTCAACTCCACGTTGCTAAACACGGTTTATCACCTGTGTGAATAATTGTTCTTTCTATCCTTTTCGTTCTTTCTCAAAAATATGCGGTATCGTTGTATGGGAAAACTCCGCCTCCTGTCAGTCTTGACCAATCCTAGACCTGTAAAGATACTGCAGACCATCAAGAAATTTGCACACAGCCTTGACTTACGTAATATTCTACTGACCATGTACAATTTACAAAAAAAAAATCAATCATGCCCTGTCACTTTGTGGGAGAAGAGGTGATTTGCTCTGGTACATAATTGCATTATTTGTATCATTACTTATAATTATTGTATGCAAAGTATGGTTAGTTTCACGTTTTGAACTTTATTTGTATTTTGATGTTAACGTACAGCACCGGAAAAAAAATCCAACGGGGGGGGGGGGGGGGGGGGTGGAGGGGGGGGGGGGGGGGGGGGGCAGGCGGGAGCAAACCTATTCCCCCTTTCTATAATTGAAAAACATGTTAATGTATAATCAATCTTGTGTGAATGTTTACGGTTTTAATACACTTTTGAGAATGGATATGATTTTTTTTTTCAGACCAAACAACGATCAGAATGACCGACACGTCGTCTATGCGTGAGTTTTATATATTACTGTAATCTTTTTTATCTTTTTGTTGTTCGTTTATTTTGTTTATTGATTATTTATTTAGTTTTACATGGTGGAGGAATATTGCGTTGATCTCTTTTCTTGTTCGTTTTTATGTTGTTGTTGAATTTCTATTATTATTATTATATCTTTAGATACCAGTCCTCCATCTACCAGCGCGTCGGTAACAACTGACAACAAGCGAACATCCGCCGGTGTTCTCTTTGATACTCACACTTATCGTACATTGTCCACTGTCACTCACACACAGGTCCAAAGTTCCTCTCGCTCACACACCCAAACTTCCACCCCTGTTGCTCACACACATGATCATACATCTACCGGTTCTACTCTCACACACCCACGCATATTCACCCCCGTAATTAGTACACAGGAACATACATCTACCAGTTCTACTCTCACACACCCACGCATATCCACCCCCGTAATCAGTACACAGGATCAAACATCTACCGATTCTACTCTCACACAGCCCCACACATCCATTCCCGTAATCAGTACACAGGATCTAACATCCATCACTCCCACATCTACTTCCAGTCAACATTTCCACAGTCATTACATCCACCCCTGTTTCTATATCCTACCCTGCAGAGAGGACTAACACGACCGATAAACAAAGTAAATATGTTTATTACTTCTTGAGTTTATTGGCAATACCCATAGTTATTCTCGCATGCATTTATAATCAACGGCAAAAAAAGAAAAACGGTTTTAATCGCATGACCAGCGACATCATAGAGGAACACGATATTTTCAACAGATTAAAAACCTCTGTTCATGACACTAATATAGAAATGGACGAACTTGATTCAGAATCTATTTAATATTGTATTTCTGTAATATGCATGTACTCTTATTTTTTGTGTTCTTTTTGGATTGTAGAAATAAATGTGATATTTCGCATGTACGTGTTTTTCTTTTCCAATCTGTTCCAATTTTGATTTTTGTTTTGCATGATACGAAACCTGATGTTGTAGATCAGCATGTAAGTAGTTAATTCATTTCTTAAATTATAAATTAAGTAGAGTGACCCCAGGTGGAGTTTAAATATAAAGTATTCTATTGTGTTCATGTACAGCGTATTTATAATTAATTTTTTTTGTGTTTAATTTTATTACAGTCCAAGATGCCTATGGCCTGGCAGTCTCTGCTGTAGTAATGGTTCTCCTCCTCCTCCTGGGATGGATCTTACGATCCATCTTAGGCCATTTTGGAATTAAATGCTGCGTCCCAGTGAGGAGGGGGAGAGGACAGAGTGATGTTGAACACCCCCAGCCACGGACGAGGAAACCCGCCCCAAAGAGCGTGTATGTACAGAAGTTAACCTAATTGATCGTAACAATAAAAAAAAAGACCTCTTAAAAGCTTATATATAGAATGAAATTTAAAATATATTTTGTTTAACAGCTGGAAATGATGGAATCTACTGGCGCTGGAACTGAAAGGGATCATGACAGACCGCTGCCACCTGGGGCAAAGGGTGGCCGACCCCGTACGATGCCCCCCAAAAAGCTGATCTTAACTCCACCGTCTTACTACCTCAGATCGTAAGTCAAACGTTTTATTTCAAATCTCTCTCTCTCTCTCTCTCTCTCTCTCTCTCTCTCTCTCTCTCAGTTACAAAAAATCCAGTAAAACGAAGATGTATACTAGTTATAGTCTATTTTCTCTTTATTTTGTTTGACCCGTCATTGAATATTCTATACATTTAAAGGATTTTTCTTTGATTTTTAGCTCCAAGAAGTAAGGACAGAAAGACAAAGAAGGACTGCACTGTAGTCAAGATAGGCTGTGCAAGCTTTTGACATATTGAAAAAAAATTTGATTAAATTTTATTGAATTACTATCATTGTTTGTTTAAATGAATTAACTGAAATGACAACAGTTTTGATTCGATATGACTGAGAGTAAGTCAACCCCATTCCTCTGTCAATGTCATCTAGTGATTGATGTTTGAAAAGTGAGAAAAGCCACGTAGTGAAATTCGATCGTAAGAAACATAACCACCTGAGTTGCGTAAAAATTGGTTGGAGTCTGTCTATACGTCAACACACATGAAGTCAAATCTAATGTACCGAGTAGATATATTGAAAACAAGAATATCTATTACTGTATTAAGTTTTATGGATAATAATTTTCCTTAATAGTTCAAGTGAGATCACCGTGTACTTGTCTATGATCAGATAACACATCTGACCATGAAAATGTCTAGTCTCATTATATGATGTTTTCTGTCCGAATCACAAAATGAAATTCGAGTGTAGGAGATGATCCTGTTCACTGATAATGTTCAACCACACTTCGTTAATCGGTGTCTTTTCTATATCTGATAAACACCATTTTAGTGATAACCATCTTTTATTTCAGACATCAGTATCAGTGCGTTGCACCATCGCACAGTGAACTTTCACCCATAATTAACAACGCAATAGATCAAAGACGTATATCGTCATTGCTCAATGCTTTCAGGTGAACTTTCATTCATAGTTAACAACGCAATCGATCAAAGGTGTATCGTATTCATTCCAGAACAATTACCCCCTCTTTTGTTTAACCTCTCTGTAAAGTAACATACCCCTCCCTACCCTCTCGTTGGGTGACGACGTTCCCGTTGGGGTCACCGATGTGGATCATTGATCTATTGTTTTACAGCTACCGGTGGTCAGACAATAGCCCATTGTTTTCCCCCTCTCTACAGCCGCACGTGCCCAGGACAATAGCTCCATTCAATTGAGAACAATAGCGCCCATTGTTTTCCCCCTCTGTACAGCCACTTATACTACTAGTATTTGCATTGTCAATGTTGAACATATCTGAACTCATGTTGTCAATGATGCACATATTTGAACTCGACGTAAACTATGTTATTTTTTTTTTAAAAGATGTCACTTATACGTGATGAATATATTTTTGTGGTGTCCTGTTCTTGATTTCATATACCAACTGTGATGTTCATTAAAGTATAATAAGCATTGTATTTTTTAATAGATGCGCTGTTAATGAAAAGAAAAATCATATTGACAACGATTGTGCCCAAATGTCGCCGTCCCTGCCCTTATGCAACTACCAACCTAGAAGAGGAAAATTTTGAAATACATCTGCTTTCGACTGGGTTAGGAATGAAAAAATAACAATAACAGACCGCGAACCATCTCAAAAATCCAGAAAAACGAAATACAAATTCAAAGCAGAGCAACACGGACCTCCAAATATACAGAGGTAGGATCATCTGCCAAGGAGGATTTGAGCTTCCTTTGCTGACCGGTCAAACCCGCCGTGTGCTATTTGTCGTAATCGGGAAAAATAACTGGAAAATTCCCTACACAATTAGGTGAAAAATTATGGTCTAATAATTAGTATGGGAAAGTCAGTCAGCATGCGACCCAGTGGAAGATTGTATTTGCTGACAAGGTCGTTGTATCCACCATAGGACTTACAAAAAGATGACTTTAAGCGAGACTGTACTTGTTCTTTATTTTCCTGATAGGAGGAACTACAAGTTTACTTTGAAAGACATTAAAAACAATGCTACCGTTGACAAAGAGTTTGATTGGGTTATACGAGACTTGAAACAATTTTCTAACAGTATAAGTTATGTTACAGAGATGTTATTTTGTGTTCTTTAACAATTGCAGACAACATAGAAAAAAACTTTCCCTGTAAAACAGATTATAAAATTAAAGACAAAACCAGAAAAGATATGATGTGCGAAGGCAAGATAAGAATAAACTTTAGTTAGGTACCCAAGGAATGAGATAATCTGTCCAACAAATGGGAAGGGGATAGATGGATGGATGGAAAACCTTTATATGACCTTTTCTTTATATAAAATACTACATGATATTCGGCGCAAGGGATGGGGTTATCGTTTTACACATTTATATAATATAGTGCTAAATTTGTTGAACAATAATTTAAGTTCATTTTTAATTATACTGTATCCAAAATGTTTTTTACACAATTACTTTTTTAACATATTCTTAAAAAATGAAATAAAAAACAACTGTGATGATTGGTATTTAGAGGAGCGGGCAAGGATGAAAAGCCTAAACTAAATTGCTTCATAAATAAATGTACTTGAACTTAGTTCTTTTTGTTACAGCTAGCCAGAAAATGTATCGCGTCTCTAAAATTTGTTTTAAGGTCATCCCTCCACTTTAACACCCCCGTTCCATATATACATCATTTCATTGTTCATTATTCACAAATTACGAGGGTCAATCAAAAATTACGAAGACAATGTGGCTGTCTATCATATATTTTTCATGAAAGTCATACTTAACGGATTAAGCTGTGCACCAACACTTATGTTATTATTATGCGAAGTTTAAGTCCATTTGATGAAACGACATTTTTGTTACCCCTTTTTAAAAACATGTTTTGTCACCACGGTGCACGGCAACGTTCAAAACATGACGTCAGGATTAAACACGCACAGTTCATAGATATACCCAATCTTTATATCACGCTTAGTCTCTTGTGCCTTTCTTCTTACAATTTAAAATTGCACTGAACCACTTAACATCTTATTTGCACACTTTTGTTCGATAATCATAAGTTAGTTCTTAGTTTTCATTTTCTAACTGTGTATCTCTTGGTTTACAGTAAGGATAACCCTGAACGTCAGTTGACGTTACTTATTTTTTACCAAATATTTACAGATATTCTACTCTCTTTTGGACTGTTTTATATTCAAAATACAATTACCACCATCCCCACAAAATTTATTAAAGTTAAGCACAAACTTGCAAATAACTGTTGACTTATTTTGCGTACATTGAGCATTTTAACAGCTTGTGTCGGCTTTTTTCTGGGTTAAATCCATTTTTGTTTGTACCTCTCGTTGCGCCGTGACGTCCGGCGACGTCGATGTTCTTAGTCAATTCTAAAGAGGACTATTTATCTTAAGTGACTAATATCTGTTCGACAAAACAATATATCCCGTCATTATTTGGAACATAGGATACCAAGAAAAAACTTAATTTGAGGTGTCAATATTAATTGGTTTGAAGCCCATTTTCAGATATTACTTTCAACATTATATGGTTTATTGTTGACATAACACAAATTTTGACCGTGTGCCGTGACCTCATGTTTGAAGGATTAGATTCTAAATAATTCTTAGAAATAAAGGAATTTATTAACTTTTTTTCTTGCAAATTGTTTGAAACTATTGCTAAATTATGTCTTCCAAATTTAGAAATGATATGACTTTAAGTAACATAGCTATGACAAAAGTCTTCGTATTTTTGATTGACCCTCGTAATTAAAAAAAAAATTAATACCAATTTGTTCAACTTTTAAAAAGTCATTTGTTTTTTGTTTTTTGCTGTTTAGGAATCAATTTATCAGATCCAAAGTATCGGCCCGATAGTTAATTGGGCTTTTTTAGTTTCACAGGATGAATGACCATCTTTAAGTCCTCCTTACAGATAGCTTAAAGGTGTTTAAAGGTAGCTTAAAGACGATCTTTAAGCCACCTTTAAGCTATATGTGTTGCTTAAAGGTGGCTTAAAGAAAGCGTAAAGATGGCATAAAGGCAGCTTAAAGACTATCTTTAAGCCACCTTTAAGCAACCTTTAAGGACAACTTATAGGTCCTTAATGTCCAAACTTCTTTAAGCCACCTTTAAGCCACTTTTAAGCTACCTTTAAGCCACCTTTAAGCCATTAAACAAATTTTAATTCAATAGTGTGCTTAATTTCTAACAAAATGTATTAACTTTATGAAAGAAAAGGTATTAAAACGGTTTTTGTTCTAGAAAGAAAAATGAAAAAAAAACACATAAAAAAACCGGCCACGGCGAGAATTGAACCCGGGACCCTTAGTTTACTAGCATCACCACATTTCCTCTGAGCCACGGCAACTTACATCTTCATGAGCGTTTTTATATCCTATATATCAGTGGATATTGAATCACTGTATTGAATGTGTTTACTTGAAAAGATTTTGACAAACCATTCAGTTTGTAACAATCAATTATATCTAATTTATACATTACATGCATGCATGTATTTAGAATGAAATACGGAACTTGGTCTTCAGTGAACAAAAATATATTATACCTAAGTGGAAACCGTTAGGTTCACTTTAGTAAGCTTTCTTAGTTAATAAATTTAAACCGAGTAGATATACGTTCATCTAATTTATAGCTATAAACATGTAAGAAAGAAAATGAAATCATTTCGTTTATTAAATACATTGATACTATGAGGGTATTTGTTCAATTTCCCGCAATTTCCCGGTTTTCATGATCGCGGCGCCGTTCCAATATGTTTAAATATTTACATGTAATTGTATGTACATGATTTTTAACATATCAATTCTATAACAAACAAAATTACCAATTACCGGTGACGTATTTACTGCATGTGGCAATTGCAAATGACTAGTACATACAATTGTATGATGTGCCAGGCCGGGTATATTTGACATATTTACCTTTATACACATATTTAAATAATCAACCCCTATTTATGATCACCGGTACATTAATTAATTAGCCTCAAGAATTTACTCTTACATACATGTATCGTTAATTTGTAGACGTAACATCTTTGAAACCCAGAGAGCTAGGAAATAATACTTTGAAAATGAATTACAAATGTAAATTAACTTTTATTCACTAGACTTATCGTATACTCGTACATACTAAGATTCAACGCCTTTAGACACCCTGACGTGCACCTGGGCACACGACACACTTGTTGTGTATATCTTGTATATTCTGTGTTAGTTCCAGGGGTTTTCTTAAGTTGGACAAACAATAGACTTTAATTAGATATACACAAACATGCACCTGGGCACACGACACAACTGTTGTGTATATCTTGTTTATTCTGTGTTAGTTCCAGGGGTTTTCTTAAGTTGGACAAACAATAGACTTTAATTAGATATACACAAACGTGTACCCGGACACAGGACACAACTGTTGTGTATATCTTGTATATTCTGTGTTAGTTCCAGGGGTTTTCTTAAGTTGGACAAACAATAGACTCTAATTAGATATACACAAACGAACAAAACTATGTCTAGACAAACAAAGCAGTATTATCCTGGCCGATATAACAAAGGCAGTTGAGAGTCTTTTCATCTTTTACATGTATCTAGCAGATCTAGAGTTAGAAATAATGAAAATTGAAAAAAAATACAAACCTTAAACCGATTATCAAATTAAATCATGCACTTTTGGTTTATTATCTTTATTTTGTTTAATAACCGGATGAACTGAGAGAGAGAGAGAGAGAGAGAGAGAGAGAGAGAGAGAGAGAGAGAGATTTTGTTCACCGATTAATTTATAATAGGAAACAAACATACTTTAATTAGTTTTATGCACATATTAAGATACAGAGACTGCGCTAATCCCTACGATAATTTTGAAACCCCCAAAAAATTATAAAGAATTTTATAACGGCAATCTGTGTCCATCGGAGCGGTGCTGATGATAGCGATCTGTGTTTAATGGAGCGACGATTAAAACCGCCTGGAACACCCCCCCCCTTCCTTGGAAATTATATATTCACTCGGATGACCCCCTCCCATCTCTATAAAAGAGCTTTTTAATTTAATATGTGTTTTTATTGTTCAGCTTGATCAATATTGACTTAAAGGCCACTTAAAGACAGTGTAAAGGCAGTGTAAAGAGAGCGTAAATGCCACTTAAAGATGCTTAAAGGTGGCTTAAAGAAGTTTGGACATTAAGGACCTATAAGCACTTGCTTAAAGGTGACTTAAAGGCGGCTTAAAGGTTGTATAGCCTTTAAGCTCCTTTAAGTCACCTTTAAGCAACCTTTAAGGACTTGCTTAAAGATGGTTTTTCGCCCTGTGTTTATTAGCATAATGTCTTAATTTAAAATTATAAATATTTAACCATATGTTGTACGGATTGTGAAAAGCAGCGTATGTCGGATAAGTTTGTTGCATGTCACCTTTAGATGCGTGTTGTGACGCTTCTGAGAAAAGGTGTTTTTGTGAATGTGATATTTGCCCACCATAACATGTGGCAGTTAAAGATGATGATGAAGATGAATCTTGAGACAAGGAGGTGACACGCAATGCATTATCAGAACAAAGGTTAAACCAAAAGTTGGAATCGTTACCATATTCATTAAGTAACACAGCAAGTTGTGAGCATATTTATTCTGAAGAGGTTCTTTTTTTTTTACAAAAGAAATATTGAAAAAAAATGTTTCTAAATACCATGGTTTTATTTACTGCAGTATACATTGTGCAAATAAATTTATTTTGTATGTTTGTAATGCTCAAGAGATTTGTAAAGATAGTACTCTATGTATTTTGAGATAAAACTATGTAATATTAATAGTTGGGAGGAATATTTCCACATCGAAATGTTATCTGTTGAAAATACAATACTAGTATTGAAAAACAATGCAATTAGACTTACACGGTATGAATAAATCAATGTCAGCAGTTTTGATATGAGCCATTACTCACACACTGGTTTTAGTTTGGCTTCATCTTAAAATATTTAAAAAAATACATCAAAGTTATGAGTTTTGTTTTTTACGAAAGCCCGTTGAGCTCATTTTCGATGGTAAAAAAAAAATTCGCGAATATACGCGAAACTTTTGCGATATAACGCGTAAGTTTCGCAAATAAACGCGAAACTTTCGCGATAAAACGCGTACATTTTGCGAATAAACGCGAAAATTTCTTGATATAACGCGTAAGTTTTGCTAATAAAGGCGTAAGTTTCGCGAATAAACGCGTAATTTTCGCGATATAACGCGTTAATTTTGCGAATAAACGCGAATCTTTTGCGATATAACGCGTAACTTTTGGGAATAAACGCGTAACTTTCGCGAATAAACGCGTAACTTTCGCAAATTAACGCGAAATCATTATACATGTATTAATATTGTCATTTCATACAGAACCCCTTATGATGAAAAACGATTGAAAACAAACACATTTTAAGTTCATAAAATATTTGTTATTCATTATTATTATAATATCCGTGTTACGTTGATTTATGAAGACACAATTATCTTTTTTTGCATATAGATATTAATAAATTTGATAAAACTTTATAACATTTTTATATGTTATATGTCCAAAGTAGATAATAAGTCTGAGCATCATATTACGACTTTTCAGTTGTTCGCCGACCCTGTGTTCGAACAGGCATTCATTGATGATCTTTTTCTTATAAAATTGATATAAATTCAATCGTCGGAAACCTTTAAAATCTTAGTATTGATTTTCAAATGACATGTGTGATTTTTTAGGACGAATTTACGTCATTTGAACAAAAGCTTGAAAATTTCAATTCACAGCTTGACTTATCTTTCTGATATTAAACTAGACGATAAGTTATGTCGCAGCGATATAACATATATATTATAACGTTTTGAACAATGATATCCTTAAAATTCTAAAATGATACTTAATAAAACGTTTAATTCGAATTAAAATTGTTATAATTAAAATATGTTGCTGCCTCATTTTCGATATTACAGCGCCCATTAGAATGTGAGAAGCGCGATGCATTATGTCCTTTGAAAATCAGTACTAAGATTTTAAAGATTACCTATGTTTGAATTGATGTTAATTTGTATAAGGTTAAATTTAATTCATTTACATCTTTCTATAATATTATTTTGTTTTATTTAAATTAATATATTTGTTTTCCGTAATTATTCTTCATAGGGTTCTTCTATGAAACCACAATATTTATTTTTAAGTTTTGCGTTTAATCGCGAAAGTTTCGTATTTAATCGCGAAAATAACGCGTGATATCGCGAAAGTTTCGTGTTTATTCGCGAAAGAAACGCGTTATATCGCGATTGTTACGCGTGTATTCGCTAAAGTTTCGCGTTTATTTGCGAAACTAACGCGTTTATTCGCGAAAGTCACGCGTTTATTCGCGAAAAATTTCAGTCTGTTTTCTACGAAAAATATATTTTAATATATAGGGCTATTCTTGAAGGTCTACACATTATCATAAGTGAAACTACATTTTAAAGAATTTGAGAAAAAAAAACTTTATGAAGTTAGGCATGTCAGATTTTATAAAAGCAAGAGCAGCAACCGGTGAATATACAAATTGCATCATATGCGTTTTATTTGTAAGTCTCTTCACTATGTCAGGTAAAATAAGACAAATATTTCGTATATGTGTATTTCTTTTTAATGTCGCCCCTCTTTTGTATTAGCAATATCATTGAAAGGAGTTTGGTTTTTTTTTTTACTTTAACATCACAATTGGATAAAAAACCAATGTAGCTCCTGTTTCACCTGTGAATTTTGCACTTTACATTTAAAATGAGAGGTACAAATACGATGGCAATGATGTCAAAGACTAAAATGCCACACATAATCGGAGGTTGCTGTAACTCAATTTGATATAAATTTTTTCTAACTTTCGTGTATTATTATTTGTATATCTTTAGTTACCACAAACAGCGAATTCACGATCTTGAAAATCTGTAAACGGTTGTTTAATTTTTACTCTTTTGGGTTATTTTTTCGTGAATTTAGAATAAAGGTTGTATATAAATATACAACCTTTACATATAGTTTTGTTTAGCCATTAAAAGCTGAAAATACGGTGATCCATATCCGCTGGTTTCTATATATTAACTGTTCATTGTTATATTATTTTAGACGTTGTCTTTTTAAAAATCAGTATCTATTTTGTAATATTTTTTGATGATATAATTCACAAATTTTTTTTATTTAATCAGTGCTTGACTCTTTGTTCTGTTTAACCTTACGACCCGCTGTGCGCCAGAACTTAATACCTTGTATCCTATACGCTAACATTCGTTCACTCCGTTTATCCTGTACACGAGAGGTGTAGCTCCAAATGATTTCTTGGCATGGTACAAGTCAAGGCGGTCACATCTATTTAATAATAATAAATTATAAACAGTTTAAGTGATAAATATTCTGTGATGCAGAGGCTTTAACATTATTAAAAAACCAACTTCTGAGCGTAACATTTTTGCATTTTACTAAATCATGGCCTTTATTTTTAAGGTCTTCCGAAACGGAAGACCTTATAGTGATTGTTGTGTTTCTTACTATTTTACCTCCTTTTTTGTCAACAAGATTTCTCAGAGATGGTTTGATAGATTTTTTTGAAATTGTCAGGAGTGATAGTGTGTTGTTACTTGTTTTGATAATTTTTCAATTTTATCCGGTTTGAGATTGTTTAGGTTTATCTAATATCCGGAGGGATATTTTTATAATGAGAAAGGCTTCGCGCCATACATCATGGTTTTCTGTTAACCGACTAAACAGGGCTTGGATGTTCATAAACTGTAAGTGTCATGTCTTTGCATTGCTAATAGTGTCGAATAATTACGTTACATTTTAAGTGCATCAGTTATTTTTACATGTCACATCATATTTACAGCAGAAATAGAGATTTGTGTATTGGCAGGACGTTAGCATTAAGTAAAACATAGATCGGACTATCTCATTATTTCTCTAACGTGATTTTATTCCGGATATTTTACAATTTGCTGTCTCGATAACTTACCTGAACTCTTTAGAAGTAAATTTGACATGTTATGATTGTTAGATTTTACAGCTAACATTATGCACATGAGTCACGCTCGATTTTTCTAAATTTGGCATAATGTGAAATGTGGATTGTCATGTTGATGTCTGTACATGTACTTATAAATGTTGTAACTTTTGTAGTTTCTCACCCTCTCCGAGGAGGCAATAAAACAACTCAAGTCTGAAGCTTGTTACTGCACAGTGAGAAAAGTTTAGTACTACACATTCATACGCCATGGATATCGGTACATGCAGTCTACCAGATCGACATCTACGATCAGTGAGGACGCTTACTCAACAAGCCCTAATGCTGTTCGAGGACAAAGTAGAGAAATATAATGACAGACTCCGAGATGTAAGAAGAGACATTGAAACGGTGATTCTAGAATTTGAAGATGTCTGTCCAACAGAGGAAAATGTTCTACGAGCTATGAAGTCTGACCTTATCCACTTTGCTAATCAGTACAACAGTCTGTCCAATGAATATGTGTCATACTTAAAAGGAACAAGAACAGCAGCTAGCTTAAGGGAAGAGGCCTCACACAGGCTAGTTGCATCATCAGTTCGTGGTAAAGTTGACTACATGATAACTGAGATTGAAAGTAGACTTACGGATAATGTGCCATCCTACACACAATTTGCAGAAAGTAACGGTCAAACTGAAGGATTACCACTCCGTGTTAAAGAAGAAGTGGTGAGAAACTTGAGTTATTCTTCTCTCAACAAAAATCATCTGTAGGAAAGCGTAGGCATAGCGTCACATCTCAAGTCCCCTCAACAACTGGCTCAAACCTCAGCACTATCATCCAACGCCAAGCAGCTAAAGTGGGCCTGCAAACTGCAAAATTGGACCTGAAGTTTGCAGAAGAGGAAGCGGAGCTCCTAAGGAAGCAAGCAGCCATCGAAGCAGAGCGAAAGATTCTGGAAAGTCGCAAAGCAGTTGCTGTAGCCCAGACTACATTTGAAGCATTAGAAACACTCGCTAATGACACAGAAAAAGGAGATATCCTCGAAGAGTGTGCAGAGAAGGAGCAGTGTCAACAAGACACCTTAGAACGGACAAAACAGTACGTACGTAACTTGAAAGAAAATCGGGAAGACCAGGTTAGTGTTTCGTCCATAAGAAGCTTCAAGAACTTTTGTAACCCAAAACATTCCACACCGTGTGAGAAGAATCAGGATCTTGCATCCAATCTGAACCCTTCAGCCAAGCCATTCTCCCCATATGGGTTCGATCACCTCACGAGGTATATTGCCAAAAAGGACCTGATATCTTCACGTTTTTCTACTTATGATGATAATCCAACCCACTACTCATCATGGAAAGCGACATTCCAAAACATAGTCACAGAAGTACAGGCATCACCTCTAGAGCATCTTGATTTGCTCGTCAGATGGCTGGGACCAGATTCCACCAAGCAAGTACAAAGCATCCGCTCAGCGAACGTACAGGACCCAGAAAAGGCATTAAAACTTGCATGGGAACGCCTTGACACACGTTTTGGAAGTCCAGAAATAATTCAACACACACTTCAACAAAGGATCTTAGATTTTCCAAAACTTCAAAATCACCAGAGGAAAGAATTCTTTGATCTAGCAGATCTTGCAACTGAAATTGAAGGAATCAAGAGTGATGATCAGAACGCGATCACACTAGCCTATTTTGACTCTTCCTATGGTGTAAACAAACTTGTGTCTAAACTGCCATTCAATCTACAAGAAAAATGGACTCATAAAGCAAGTGACTATAAATTGCACCATAACGGACAGTTTCCACCATTTACTTACTTCACTTCTTTCCTTCAAAATATTGCAAAAATGAAAAATGACCCAGGATTCGTATACGAGTCAGATAATCAGAAGCAAACACAGAGAAGTGGTAGACGAAGTGTATACCAAAGAAACCCCCCTCCAAGAAATGTGTCAACTAGAAAGACAGAAGTAGATGTGTGTCAGTCAGATGTGACAATCTGTCCATTGCATGGAAAAAACCACTCCCTAAATGAATGCAGAGCCTTTCGACAGAAACCTCTAGAAGAAAGGATGAAGTTCATTCGCATGAAACAGATTTGTTTTAAGTGTTGTGCAGACCAGCGTCACCTTGCCAAAAACTGCAAATCCAAGGTGCAATGCAGCATCTGTAATGCTTATTCACATCCCACAGCATTACACCCCAACTTGATCCAGGATGAAGGGGAGTCGAGCGCTTCCAAGGTATCAACATCCTGTACACAGATATGTGGAACTACCCGTTCCACCAACAGATCATGCGCCAAGATACTGAAGGTTCGTGTACACCCTAAAAACAAACCGGAGGAAGTTCGGATTGTTTATGCCATAGTGGATGATCAGAGTAATCAAACTCTGGCAACTTCTACACTCTTTGACTTTTTCCATGAAAGAGGCCCAGAACATAACTACATTTTAGTGTCATGTGCCGGGAAGAAACCTGTATTTGGTCGACAAGGTGTAGGATATATTGTGCAATCTATGGACAAGACTTGCTCATTTGAACTTCCTACCCTTCTGGAATGTGATGAAATTCCAAACAACAGGGATGAAATTCCGACCCCCCAGATAGCACGTCAATTCACTCACCTGCAAGATATTGCGTCTTGTATACCACGGATAGACAACAAAGTGCAGATAGAACTGTTGATCGGCAGAGATCTTTTGGAGGTCCACCACGTGATGGAACAGAAAATAGGAAAAGTTTCCTTACCATTTGCACAGAAGCTTCCACTAGGATGGGTTATACTTGGCAGAGTATGCTTAAATAACACTCATGTCTCAGAAGTCGTTAACACAAACAAGACCTTTGTACTCTCAAACGGAAGGCCTACCCTTTTTGAGCCTTGTGAAAATCAGCTATTTGTAGTCAGCAGTGTTTTCCAGAAAACAGAACACGATGAAAAACTTGGACCATCCATAGACGATCAAAAGTTCATTGAAATTATGAATTCTTCCTTCAAGAAAGATGCAGATGGGCGATGGACTGCACCCCTGCCTTTTAAGGAAAATAGACCCATTCTTCCCAATAACAAAACTCAAGCCCTTAAACGAGCTCTGATGTTAGACAACAGCTTTCGACGTAACCCAACGAAGCATCGTCATGCTCAAGATTTCATGCAGAAAATCTTTGACCACGGGCATGCCGAGATAGCACCACCGATTTCAATGGATTCTGAATGCTGGTACCTACCATTGTTTGGGGTATACCACCCTAAAAAGCCTGACTCCATACGTATGGTCTTCGATTCTTCGGCCAGGCATGAGGGATTAGCATTGAATGATGTTCTGTTCAAGGGGCCAGACCTAACCAACAATCTCTTAGGAGTTCTTCTGCGGTTCCGCAAGGATGAGATAGCCATCACTGGAGACATAGAGCAGATGTTCTATAATTTCAAGGTTACAGAGAAAGACAGAGACTTTTTGAGATTCCTTTGGCACCCTGATGGTGATCTCGATACACCGCTCAAGGAATACAGAATGACTGTACACGTATTTGGAAATACACCTTCTCCCTCGATTGCGACGTATGGACTACACAAGGCTGTTCAACATGCAGACACAGATGTACAAGATTTTGTCAACAGGAACTTTTATGTTGACGACGGTCTGACGAGCTGTACCAGTGAAGAAGAGGCCGTCAGTCTGATGAGGAGAACACAACAGGCGCTTAGCATAGGAGGACGACTTCGACTGCATAAGATTGCTTCCAACTCAAAAGCCGTTTTGCAGCAGTTTGTTAACGATGATCTCTCCAAAGACCTGAAACACCTTGATTTTGGATGTGACACACTACCAGTCCAGAGAAGTCTAGGAGTTTCCTGGGACACTGAAACCGATTCTATCATATTCCAAGTTTCAAAGGACCTGAAACCCTTCACCCGCAGAGGGGTACTGTCGACAATCAACAGTCTGTTTGACCCGATAGGATTCACGGCTCCTGTCACATTGCAAGGAAAGCTTTTTCTTCGGGAGGTCATGTCAACAGTGAAACAAGTAGGTTGGGATGAACCACTTCAAGAAAACTTCCTCATCCGTTGGGAAAACTGGGTAAACTCGCTTCAGTGTTTAGAGGACATCAGAATTCCCCGCATGTATGGCAAGACCTCAGTGACTTCAGCAGACGATGTCAGTGTCCATATCTTCTGCGATGCTTCAAAGGAAGCCATTGCAGCCGTAGCCTATCTTAGAGTCAGTACAGGCAATGTTACAGATGTAGGATTTTTGGTGGGAAAGGCAAAGGTGGCTCCGACACACGGTCACACCATTCCCCGTTTGGAGTTATGCGCGGGAGTCCTTGCTACTGAATTAGCAGAAACTGTAAAAGAAGAATTGGACATTGCAAAGAGTGCATTCCGCTTTTATTCAGACAGCAGAGTAGTTCTAGGCTACATCTCAGCTGAGGCGAGACGATTTCATGTCTATGTGTGCAATCGTGTGAGTCGCATAAGATCCTTTTGTGGACCTGAGCAGTGGGGCTACATATCTACTGAATCCAACCCAGCTGATATCGCCACCAGAAGTTTTAAGACTTCCAGTCTTCCGCATAGTGCATGGTTACAAGGACCAGAATTTCTTGTCAATGAATATGTACATGTGAACGAGTATTTCCCTGTAGTCGAGGCGGATGACGATGAAGAGATCAGGAAAGAAGTTGTGAACCTGAAGACTGAGACATCAGATCCTCCAGAAAAAGTATTATCCTTGACTGCCAGATTTACGAAATTCTCATCTTGGAATAGTCTCAAGAGAGCTATCACAAACTTAAGGAAGATTGCTGTGCGCTTCCAAAGAGAAAAACAAAATCATCACTTACCTGTAGAGCAGTTCATCATAAAGGAAGTCCAACATGAAGTGTATCAAGAAGAGGTGCAATCAATCATGAAGGGGAGTAAACCACCTAAAAACAGCTCACTTCTTTCCCTAAATCCTGTCTTAGATCCAAACGGAATCCTTCGAGTTGGAGGACGGCTGCAGCACATCTCCACTAATCGACCATATGAAGACGATCATCATCCAATCATCATACCCAAAGGCCATCATATTGCACTTCTCCTAGTACGTCATTTTCACAGTAACATACAACATCAAGGACGTCACTTAACAGAATGTGCTATACGAGCAGCTGGCTTTTGGCTTGTGGGTGGAAAGCGACTAATCATTTCTGTGCTTAGAAGTTGCGTCACATGCAAAAAACTTAGAGGCAGCTTTGGCTGGACAAAAATGGCAAACTTACCTAGAGACCGTTTAGAGACCGGGCCACCATTCACATTTGTTGGAATCGACACCTTTGGACCCTGGCCTATTGTTTACAGGAAGACACGAGGCATGCAAAGAAACCATAACCGCTGGGCCATTCTATTCACATGCATGGTGTCCAGAGCTGTCCACGTCGAACTCATTGAGGAGTTAAGCAGTCCTTCCTTCATCAATGCTCTTCGCAGATTTATGGCCATTCGTGGACCTGTTAAACAATTCAGGTCGGACAGAGGCACCAATTTTGTTGGTGGTGTGAAAGAGCTAGAGTTGGATGCTCAATTTATTGAGAAGGGCCCTGTAGCCAACTACTTGAAGAATAACAGAATTTCTTGGATCTTCAACCCACCCCATGCCTCGCACTTCGGAGGAGTTTGGGAACGTATGATTGGTTGTTGTAGACGGATCCTAGATGCCTTGTTACTACAAAACAAACATGATCTAACACACGAAGTCCTATCAACGTTTATGCTTGAAGTTTGTGCCATTCTAAATGCACGACCTTTAGTGCCAGTATCAACGGACCCAGATAAACCAGAGGTATTATCACCTTGTCAGCTGCTTACTCAAAAGAATCCTTTGGATGATTTTGACCTACCGAGCTGCGACCAGAAAGATGCTATCAAAAACCAGTGGAAGAGAGTACAGTATCTTGCCGACAACTTTTGGACCCGCTGGCGCTCGGAGTACCTTCACCTTCTTCAGACCCGACCAAAATGGGAATCGCCAGGAATCCACTTCAATAAAGGTGACATTGTGCTTCTGAAAGACAGTGAATCCCCCAGAAACCATTGGCCGATGGGAGTAATCGAAGAGGCCTTCAAAAGCGAAGATGAACTCGTTCGCAAGGTCAAAGTGCGGGTAATGCGAGGGGATACGTCCACTTCCTATGTACGTCCGATCACCCAACTTGTGAAGCTCCTTGAGGTTAAGTGAGTGTGCCATCGAAATATGACATAAACGTTTGTATTCGTGTGTGCAATCGGATTTATTGTATTATGTACTTTTACATGATATCGGTACCAGTTTGGTATCAGAATATTTTGTCAAATTTGATTATATTTTCACATATTGATATAGTTTGCTTAAATGTTGATTTCTAGTCAAAATCAGAAGGGGAGTGTGTTGTTACTTGTTTTGATAATTTTTCAATTTTATCCGGTTTGAGATTGTTTAGGTTTATCTAATATCCGGAGGGATATTTTTATAATGAGAAAGGCTTCGCGCCATACATCATGGTTTTCTGTTAACCGACTAAACAGGGCTTGGATGTTCATAAACTGTAAGTGTCATGTCTTTGCATTGCTAATAGTGTCGAATAATTACGTTACATTTTAAGTGCATCAGTTATTTTTACATGTCACATCATATTTACAGCAGAAATAGAGATTTGTGTATTGGCAGGACGTTAGCATTAAGTAAAACATAGATCGGACTATCTCATTATTTCTCTAACGTGATTTTATTCCGGATATTTTACAATTTGCTGTCTCGATAACTTACCTGAACTCTTTAGAAGTAAATTTGACATGTTATGATTGTTAGATTTTACAGCTAACATTATGCACATGAGTCACGCTCGATTTTTCTAAATTTGGCATAATGTGAAATGTGGATTGTCATGTTGATGTCTGTACATGTACTTATAAATGTTGTAACTTTTGTAGTTTCTCACCCTCTCCGAGGAGGCAATAAAACAACTCAAGTCTGAAGCTTGTTACTGCACAGATAGAAAATCATAATATCCCGAAGAATATTTTTCATTTTTTTCAAAATCCATTCCGATCGTTCGTTTCCTGTCCCGCGTCAAAAAATCTTGTTCACTCGAGATCTAAAAATCGGCAAACACTTGAACATTTAGATTTGTGGGATGACAGACCTATATTTGTAAATATGTGTAAACTATTTTGTTTTGTTCGTCGTATCTTCTGGTCGTCACCGGAAACACTTCAAAAATAATTATTATTACGCATTAAATTTCTTTTCCATAAAATAAATTCATAAGTAGAAATCTATACATAGGTTATGTATGCAATGTTGTATCAACCAAAAAATTCTACTTCCGGTGAGATATCTCAATTATCTCAGGAAGCTTTTTTAAAGCTTATTTTGTACCCTCGAAACTATATGTGATCAAAGCACGAAACTTTCATGGATGACATACATTTAATTGAAGATGTGTTTAATTGGTTTCATTTTGTCTTCCGTCACGTCCGGTCCACACCGGAAGAGTTCAAACAAATCGAGCTGTTGATCAGCTTAACTTTTTTCCTTTGACATTTGTAGTTAGCTCGATGAACAATACTATACAAAAGGCAAGTATTAAAGAAATATTTAAAACAATTTACATTGAGCACTTCTGTTTGTCTGTTTCCTGTCCCGTGACAAAATACCTTATTCTACGAGATTTCTAAAACGGTAATGACTCGAACAATTAAACTTTGTTGGATGATAGACATATGTATGTACATGTGTTAACACTATTTTGTTTAATTCGGCGTATCTTCCGGTCTTCACAAGAAGTACACCTAATTTTCATTGGTTATTTAGCATAGAAGTAACATTTAACCATGGGATTACAAAATATCATCTACACACGGTAAAAAAAAAAGAAGTTCTACTTCTGGTGAGACATCTCAAATAACTCAAGAAGCCTTCTTTTTAAAGAAAAAGTACCCACAAGATCTCAGAAATTGTGAGAGATCAAGACACAAAACTTAGATGGGTAATGGACATTTGATTGAACATGTGTTTAACGGGTTTCATTTGGTCGTACGTCACTTGCGTTCGCATTCGAAGCGTTCAAGCAATAAAAGTTTTTTTTTTTAACTTTAGATTTTTTTAAACATTTTACTCAACGTGATGACCAATAACGAACCGTATGTAAATGAACTAAAATATCTACTTTCAATTTCTTAAATCACTTCCGTTTGTTCGTTTCCGGTGCTGTGACAAAAACCTTTTTCTCAAAGAGATATTGTAACTAATAAAAACTTGAACATCCGAACTTTGAGGAAAGACAAAACAATGTATGAAGTTAATTTGTTCTGTATGATACGGCGTAACTTCCGGTCGTCAGAGAAAGTACTCAAAAATTGACATTTCGTCTTTTTGTTTTGTATAACTCAGAAATAATTTCTTGGGAATTCCTTTACAGTAAATATTATATCCCTTTTCTTTTCACAAGAGAACTAGATTTTTATTTGCAAATTAATACATGAGAAACGGAAGACCTTTCTTTTGCTTTAGCACCAAGAGTCTAGATAATTTACAGTATTTTTTTTTAATTTAACGAATAATTTTACATTGAGATCAGTGAAAAGGAATTTATATCTATCTAAAAGTCATGTATGTAAATGTACACTTAAGATATTGTTGACATTTTTTAAACAATGGTTAAAAACCTAATGCTATATCCATTTTTAAAATATTGAGATGTTTCGTTTTTTATTTTGTAACCATGTAATTCACTGTGAAATAAAAAAATTGTCAAACTACACGTTATATTATGATGTGGAGATATTAAGTATATTTATGTTTTGAGCACTTACATTTGAATGATTTAACAACATTTAATCCAATTTCAAGTAGGTTAAGAGGAAGTAAATCCTAAGGATTCTGCAGAAGCTGATGGCATATTAAGTGGAATGTACTACAGGGAAACATATCTTTAATTGGTTAAGTAACGACGGACGCTTATTCGTCTTAAAAAAACCCAAACTAAACAGACCAGGAAGATATCGTCATTATGATGCAATTTCAAAGATTGAAATATTAAATATGTCAATGCCTCTCTCTTGATTCGACTGGTCTACTGGTTTTAAAAGTTAAACAAATAATCATGATAAATATGATCATCAGTACATTAGTATTAAACTTGCCATTTTTACAAGAAACTTTGAAGGTACATCAAAATATTTTTTTATTGAACTTTCACATACTCACAATTCAGAGTACAAGTATTACGCATAAACATAAATGCATAGTTCCAATGTAAACATATATATTTATAGTATTTGTTCGATAAATAAATCCAATATTTAGATAGATAGAATATATGTACATATACGTATTACTCCTCAGAAGAGCTACAATATAATTTGAACAAGTAGTGGTTTATAATATATGTGTAAATATTTTTTTGTGTTTTATATTCTATTTGAAATATCGTATAAACGAGGGATACAATTTTATTTATATATGAAATACGTATGCGTAATTGGCTTTAAAAAATTTAAATTAAATTGGGCAAACTTTCATGGATTGTGGGTTTTCGTGGATACGTCTTTGTTTGGTTTTAATTAGAAAACTAACCCTTTCAAACTCTTTTTTCGACCGAGATGTAAATTTGTGGGATAAGGCTACCCACAAATACAACAAAAATTGTGGATCGCGAATTATATTGATACAACAATATTTTATTTATTAAGCATATTAGAAGCTGTTGTAATCTAGCAGAATGTAGTTTTGTTACCTTACATAAAAAATCATGTGTCATTGTTTGTTTTGTATTAATTTACTGACATGATTCATAGGTTTCTGATTTGTTAATTTCACCAAGCTCCTGATATGACGTTTCGTTAGAGGCCTCTTTGGAAACACCATTGTCTCCTTTGTATTTTTCTTTTTTAACTTGATCCTTTGCCACCCCTGGACTTGCAAGTCTTAACCTAAATAAAAATAAACATTGAAATGCACCTGTGATGTAGTGTCACATGACATACCCGGTTAGTCTAACAAATTTAAAATGAATTTGATTAACATGCTATTTACCGTTTTACCACGAAGATTGCAATAAGGATACAATTCAAACCCAGTGAAACACAAAACGCCGCTACAAAGCCATGAAACTTAGATTCCGATTCTTCGCCATCTTCGTTAATGTTTGATACTTTAAAAGATCGTGAAAAATAAAAACGACAAGTACATATGTATACGACACTTTTTTATCCCTTATTTGTAAAATTTCCTCATTTTCGCATTTTAGCAAAATATGTGAATCTATTTTGAGGCTATTCATAAAAAAACAAAACATTTAATTCATCCTAAATGAGTTTTAAGTTCATTTTTGCTTGTATTTTTCCCTTATTTAGAAAGATATCAGCACATTCAGTTGGTTCACCGTACGTCACAAAATTGATTGTGTTGTGATGTATTTCTAGCTTCAGAATTCAAAACATTTCTCTAATTACGCTCTTTGCATGTTTAAACTTTAATATGACTAACCATCAAAGCAATCATCACCCTCCCATCCATTTCTACAGCCGTGTCTACAAACGCCAGACACGTGGTCACAGTCACGTGATGTTTTGCAAAAGCTGCTACATTCTTGAAGGCAACCAATTCCATAGAATCCGAACTTGCATACTGCAGTAATCAATGGAAAGTTAAAATCAATTGCTCGTATAAATTTTGAAATAATTTTATTAATTAGCCGGGCTCTGCTGAAAGTAGAGTCCTGGTTGTAGGCAGGCAAATCGCCAATGTTACTATAAATAGCAAAACTTCAAAAGTAATCAAAAACCAAACAGCGTCAAAGTAAAAGCTTCCGCTGTACCAAATAGTTACACAATGAGCCACGTTTTGTTAAAAGTGTTGGCATTTATCTTTTTTTTAATTTGAGGAGAAATGTCTACCTTTTTCAGTTTTCTTATTAATAACGTGTTTTAAAAAGAAGACTATTTGTTTTGGACACAATGCGCATGAATTTTCACGAACTACTTTGCTGCGCGTTGACGAAATTGGGATTGAATATATATAACGCTTGTTGCAAAATTCAAGGCAGCAACTGTTGAACCTGTTTCTACTAGAAAAACATAGTTTTGTTTATAACCGCTTACAAAATTTGGTCGCTCTCTGACGCTTTTGGGACATTAAAAACGAGAGAGAGAGAGAGAGAGAGAGAGAGAGAGAGAGAGAGAGAGAGAGAGAGAGATTTTCAGTCTCTTTTACACAATTTGCATAATGACACACCAAAAGAGCCCGGCCTTCAGTACTTTGATATTTATAGTCCTGTCATTAAAGCTCAGCTTGTATGTATGTATTATAAGTTCTTACTTTGTTGACATCTCTCTCCTTCATATCCTGGCATACACCCAGTTAGACACGTGCCATTAACATGGGAACAATACATTAGGTCAGAACAATGACCACACGTCTCATTACATCTCAGACCATAGTTTCCACTTTTGCATTCTAAAATTTAAAAAAAATCAGGATAATTCATTACATTATGTGTTTTTCTTAAATAAAGAAGTACGTGATTTTACAAAGATACACGGTGTAGAAATCAATCGGATTACCTGTCTTACACAACTGTCCAAAGTACCGAGCACTGCATCCAGTAGGACAGGTCCCATCAACAGGGGAACACTCTGTTTCATCGACGCAGTGTCCACAGGTTTCAGTACAGTTATAACCATAATATCCAATGTCACACTCTAGAAAGATAATACATTAAATTTGCAATGTTTGTTTTATAGACTAGAATTTACACGAAGTTATTTATAAAACAAGAACGTGCAATGTACATGTAACATACTGTATTATTTAGTATAATATTTTACATAGTGTGTTTTAATATGATGAAACCAACCATATACTTCAAGTTCACATATATCAGCAAACGCGTATTTGGAATAACCATGTGGATACACAAGTCCTGGGAGTCTTTCGTTGTAATAAATAACATACTGTCCATACACAGCGCAGGTGATATTAAAAACTGCCGGTATTGTTTCTGTGGTGAAAATATTGTCCTTATAACACAATAATCCATCTATTTTAGATGTTGTATTTGAGACATATATAGAAAAACCCAAGAATCTAGATGTATAGCCATTTGATGAATCTGCAAGGAAATGAAAAGTTTTAAACTTTTTTTAGTGGAATTAACTACAAAATGGGATAAAATACACTAAATTCTAAAATACACACATTTAGAAGGCTTAAGGTTATTAAAGACGGTTGTAGAGAACTCAAACATCCAAACATCACTAAGCAAGAGGCCAGTAGGCCGTAACGTTCATCTGAGTACCATAGCCCATGCACGAAATTGTTGAGGAGCCACATAAATGCATGTAATTTAGGTATAAGGAATCATTCTTTGAGTATTATGAGGTGATAATTTTGGCCGGGGCGTTATCAAATCTAATAAAGACCGAAAGGCTTTATCATAGATTTGATCACGCCACGACCAAAATCATCACCTCATAATATTCAAAGAATGATTCCTTATTACTTATATTTATATCATTTTAAGCCATTGTACGATTAAATATTTAAATTTATAGATAATACAACCCCGCTGGCTCCCCAATTATATGAATTTTGAAGCTATTGGTTATAAAGAACAAAATCGATACGTAGTGTTATCACAGGCAAATACACTTGAAAATGTAAATATTTGAGTTTTCTCCCTGCCTGTTCTTATTTTGGATAGGACTCTTAATCCTATAGTTTAGCACAAGACCTATCATTTTTAACAGTGTATGACCTACTACTGAAAAGGTGCACAGCTTCCATACAAAGTATTTTTCCCTAGATATGTTAACTTTCAAAATAGGTTATATGTTTAAATGTTTTCAAAGATAAACTAAAACAAGGTGGCCAGTATACTACTTATTAGTTTACTATTAACAAGCCTACTTGTTTATTTTTAGAAATTAAAAAAGAGGTTTTTCTTTCAAATGATGAAAATACTTGCATAACTATTTTGATCACACAACTTCTAAATAACATTATATTTAATGATTAATTACTAACTATGAAAAGGCGAACGAAGATAACTCCATTTTGAAGAGGCAATGAAAGAAAAATTCATTATCTGTTATAATCATCTTTCCTGAACTCCTTTCATATGCTTTCACAATATCATATCAATAACTTTGATGGGCAGATTCATTATATTTCTTTCCTAACATGTGAATTGGATCATTTTTTTTCATTGAAATCCCTGAGCAGAAAATAATAAGACAAATACATACCACCCCTCCCCCTTCCAAGCCATAACCCTTGCCTTACATGCAGGTAAAAAGAAATATTATTAATTATGACAGGATTATTTTAAGTTAGTTTTTTAATCCGTGTTCTGTTTAAACATTATTTGCATTAACACTATATGGCTATATTGACCCCCCCCCATATTTTACCAGCAGGCGCTATGAAAGTGAAGTATGATCCAGGTTGAGCAAAGGAGAGAAAGAGATGTGTCATTGACAAGAGATTTTAGACGAAGAGACGGATGGATGAACAATCGGACTGATCACTATAGGGTCCCTTACACAAAAGCCAAAAACATGTACACTTAATAAAAAATATTTACCCCAAACAACATTGTCCGTCCTGTAATATATTATGATGTAATGGATATTTGCGACCCGTGTGAGGTTTACCCACCAAGTGGCCGTGGTTTTATTATTGGCAGTGAGAGAACATTGACCTCCTAGTCCACTGAGATCGGACTTCAAACCATCTACAGCATTACTGGCGTCAAATCTATCTTCATTTGGCTCAATTAGGTCCAAAGTATATGTGTTTTGTTGGAATGCAGGCTGGTGGAGGGCAATGTTACTTGTTCGCTGACCTACAAAATTAATTATATGTTTTATTTGTTTTCAATATTTATTAAAACTGTAAAGTAAATCTTGGTCATGCGAAACCTAATATATCGATACTAAAACAAGACAGAACTTTATACCATATTTCGAAACTATTAAAAAAAGGTAGCCTGACGTTTTTGTCAACACTATCTGATTAACATAATTATCAAGTGTACAGGTAATGTATATATTTACTTACCAAAGGCATATGTTGGTGTCAAACTTCCGACCCATAATATCAGACAAATTATGTGGAAAATGAAGTAAACAGAATCTAAAACCATTGTTGAATGATATGTCCACAGTATGACGAATGAGTGATAAAGTAATTTATCAGGAAGTAATCTCACCATTCACATGACAAAATCGTGCATGTATATTTCAAGGACGTCGTTAAAACAGTATTTTTTTCATTCTACAATTCCCTTCTATACAATAAAATAATTTACATTTTAAAAGTCTTGTCATCCAATCAAAACTCTGAGAAGTATAAAAAATGTCCTTTATTATTTTTTTCTTACTAATGGCTGTAAATGTGCAGTTAAAAAAATCAAGTTTAATGGGACGATGTAAAATAAGTGTTAAAATTGACAATATCAACTTGTATTATAATGGACATAGATTTGATTCCGACTTTTGTTTCACGTGTATGTTCCTATCTGGAACGATAAAGAATTGGTAATGAAATTAGTATGGCAAGTTAACTTATTAGAAAATAAATTCCCGGGTAAACTATTAGTATATTTAATTTAAGATCAATGAAAGAACTCTTCGTTAAAACAAGGAGATACTTTATGACACAATCACGTGCAACTTTGTTTGTAGTGAGATTTATGTGAATTGTTTTATTTTTGAATTTTAAGTCCATGGTTTTTTTTCTTCTGATTTCCTGTGAAATTTGTACGCAGATTGTACTTGAAATTAACGGAAAACAAGGATAGGCTTCATGAAACAATCACGTGCAATTAACGTTGATCTTTGTGTGAAGTGAAATTTATGTGATTTGTTTTATTTTAATTTTAAGTGAATGGTTTCTTTTCCTACTGGTTTCATGTGAAATTTTCACACGAATTATACTTGAAATTAACGGACTTTGACAGGAAGCACATGCCTGTGAACAGATGTATTCCACAACGACTTGATTAGGAATAACCTATAAATTGCAAAGGTGTAACATTATGCGTTTGTTAATTATCAAATTGTATATTTTATTTTTGCTTCATTGGTAGTTTATGGCTATGAAACGGGAACACCCTTAACAATAAAGTATTCCTCAACTTAAATGATACTATTTTACAAAGCCTTTACTAAAAATTGATGTTTTTTATTCTTAATTTATTCTACAAGGTCTGATGATCATCGAAGATTATATTACTCCCGATTACGACAAAGAACACACGGCGGATGTGACCGGTCAGCAGAGGATGCTTACTCCTCCATGGCACCCAACTGATCCTGTCTCCGTTTCTTTTTTTTCTTTTTTTTCGGAGTCCGTGTTTGCTCTGGTTCTGATTTTTGTATTTTCCCTTTAAATTTAGAACACTGTTCGTTGTCGCCACATTTTTTTAAAAGTTTATCTACAAAAACCCATGGCATTTTGAAATTGATTCACGCCTACCAAAGTTTGAATAACAAGAAAATTCGGGTTGATATGCCGTTGAGCAATAGTACCTCTCACATAAGAATGATTATGAAATTGTGTTTGAAAATGCATTACAAGGTGCTTTTTGACGCCTTACATTAAAATACAAATGTAAAACTATGATTCCTATTGAATATATTTATTTTTGTTTTTACATAGTTCAGTATATTTGTTTGCATTGATAGGGTTTTGATATTGTCGAATAATCCTGAAAAAGAACACATAAAAGATATAAAAGAAAATCTAAATGTTGTTGTTAATGAAATTTGTTTTAAAGTGCACATTTTTAAATGATTTATTCAAAAGAGTCTAATAAATGAAACATTATTGGCTTTTAATGCTAAAATAATATACATAATAATGTTCAGAAATAAATTTAAAATGCATTTATTTTTAAATATCTTGTTTACAGTTCAGTTTCTATAAGCACAGGTAAACAGTTAAATAAGGGTTGTTTTTAGTTGCCAATATATTTATGAATACGTGTGCATACGTCAAAGGCTAGGGCATTATATCCTGTAGAAGGTAAAAAGGCAAACAACAATGTTGTTACTTGACCTCATGCTATTTTGGACATTTTCTTCCATATGTGATGCCCTGGGGTGTAAGTACATGATGACTTTTTTAATCAATTAACACTCGCGCAAAGATATTGATGTCTTGTGTTCAATGTGTCTTATATGACTTGTTTGCTACAAATATGTTATGATATTGGTTTAAACGACTCATTTTGTAATCTGTAAACGTTTGAAATTTTGAGTTTCTGTTAATTATGTTAATTATGTTAATGTAGCCTAAATTTCTTGCCATAGAAGTTGTTTAATTTTTTTTTTCTGCGTCAGCTGCCGGTTAAGCGATTGAAAACTTCTTCTTGTTGAATAATCTTCCTCTTGTGTAAATGTTTATTTTTTTTTCCAAAACAGCGAAAAAAAAATTGATTGGAATTTTTTTCATACATATTTTACCCTTAGGCCAAGTGTCTCACTTATTTAAAAAAAAGTTTTTACAATTTTTTTTTAGTTATATGTATGTTGTATTTCACAATATTTTTTCTGCTGATGATAATCGCTGATTATTGTTTTGCTGTAAACTTCGCGTTTAACAATACAACCTAGCACACATTTTTTCACATTTACACATATTTGTCAGCTGTTGAGTAAATGGGCTAAAAGATACATGTACATTGTTACTGTTTTAAAGTATTCGATGTTTAACGACCACATTTGTACCTAGTAAATGAATGGCCTGACATTCCTAATCATGATATCATTTTAAAGGTGCTATCAAATACAAATACTCCACCAAGGGATTTTTCAAAATTTTTATGATAGTCTAACTAATTACACATTGAATTTTGCATTGAAGTATAAGGGCAATGTATGTTTTAATATTGTAAAAAGTAACTTAAAATTCGTAAAACTCTCTTGGTTAATACATGCATAAACTTTCTTGTTATTAAAATATGAAATAAAATGAATTTTGACGAAATTTGGTTCATTTTACTTTCATAGTCATCTTGCAACCCATATTCTTAGTTAATAGTTAAAAATGATTCAAAATTGTTCAATATCCCATCATTATACATTGAATACCTTAACAAGCTTTCTCGTTGGAAATAATAGATAAGTGTACCTTAAATAATGCCTAGCAGGGCCGTATGCACCCCCCCCCCCCCATATCAATTTTGTAATAGATATCCATTCTTTATTACTCGTTTTCTTTTATTTCTATCAATGGTGAACTAAAAAAAACTAATTGATATAAAATACACATATAGATAACCTGGCTTATCAAAAGCCAACTTGGCAGACGCGAGAAAAATTTTCCTCCGCCAAGGCAGTAGATGGACTGTTTGAGACTAGCTCAGGGGGCAGGGACCAGTGTGCCATGTCCTACAAGTCGGCAACTGACGTCATGTGGATGGTGGACCTCGAGGATATATATAGCATATACCAAGTTGTTATATATCATAAAACAGACGGTGTATCGTTTGGTAAGTAAAGTATTTCTTTCGTGAATATGTTTGGTTGTCACATTCATCACTTTCATTGGTTCGCGTTGTAGAGTATTCGGAAAGACAAGGCTCTTTACCAATGTATGTGTACATGTATCACAGATGCTGATCATTAGTTTAAAAAAATATATCAAAAAAAAGGTCACGGTATGATACCTTAATGAGGTTTGGTATTAAGTTAACGTTACAGCATGCATAAATTGCAAGTGAGAAACATAGCATAGCAGGACATATACGAATGGAAGTGAACAAACTTACACCTCTCTTCCATTTTATGTTCAGACGACTAAATCCAACTTCCCCTGGTTTGTAAAGTTTTGCCCAAAACTTTATTACAGGAAACTTTTGATAGACAGTTCTTTTGTCGAACAATGCAAATACATAATTATCTATAAAAAGTGACGTCACAGGGTAAGCATCCGTTTAATAGTTAAAGTTATACAAGGTGGGCATTTCCTACGTTTCAGAATTACATGTACCTAATATTATATTTAATTATCACATATAAAATATCAAAAAAGGAAAAAAAAATATACATGTAAATATTGTAATATTTTTTACACGTTGCAAGGTGAATATATTTAGAAATTAATAGACAATATATCGAGGCTTACTTGTATATCTTACCTCCTGCTTAATTCCAAAAAAAATATTGGCCAATAGCAGTCACGTGGATACCAGGTATATCCCATAAATAGGTCAGTAAGAAATATATCTCACATTGAGCATTATGACGTCATTTTAAAAGTATTATGTCGTCAGGTTTCGGACTCAAATTGAAACTTTAATCTTGTTATAAACTTGATTTACTTTGTTTTATATATATTTATCTTTAAAACAATGACAGTAAGATAAACACTTCTTTATTTTGTGTTTTTATTTTTCTCTCTTTTCAATTCCAAAAGCTGACAGCACGTATGCGAGCAGGTTCTTGGGCTTCTCAATTTACATTTCGAATACAACAGAGAGAGAGGATGGGATATTGTGTTACCGCGACACCCACCATATAGCATCGACCATACCCGCTAACGTCACCGCATTCTGTTTTATGGTCGGCCGATACGTGATTTATTACAACACTAGAGAGGGACTAGCGTCCAGAAAACTCGACTATTCTGCATTGACGCAAATAAACCTGTGTGAAGTAGTAGTTAATGGTAAAGATTGGATAGTGCTGGTAAACTTCTGGTACATGTATTACAGTTTCAGTGTCAAATGCAATCTACTTATTACTGAAAATTGTGATATATTCAATTTGAATTCGTCATCATACCTTTTAACTAAATTTTGCATTACTCAAAAGAGTTTCCAAATTTTTGTAATCAGTTTCTAGGCAGTTTAAAAAAATCATCTTCTGCCATTAGTTATTATTTGAAAATAAATAAAATACGTAATATATTTGTGGTTATTATAAATTTTCTAAAACTGTTTGCATCAAATTGATAACAATTTTTGAAAACAAAACTCGTAGGTATTGTCTTTGGATTGTGTTGCTTTTTCACAATAAGGTTGTCCTCTTGGCTTCCATGGTAAGGATTGCTCTAAGCCGTGTCCAGTTAACTGCCATCATTGCGGTCTTATCTCGGGACAGTGCGACGGACTGTGTAGTCCCGGTTTTGATGGCCCTACTTGCGATCAGTATAAAAGGAGTGAGCTACTTTATTATCTCTTAAGGGAGTTTTTTTTAAATGTGAATTCTATAAACTAATTCTCTGAGGCAAACCTTTTTATTTTCATTTTGCAATACATCAATCAAAATGATGTATACGTTTGGTTTCGTTATTCTCTCTTCTGTATATTAAAGCCATTATTGTTCAGAATAAATCTGTAAAATGAGTTTCACAAACCAACCAATTTATTGTTTTTTCGTAAGGATAAGTTTTAATTTTCTTTTACATGTTTTTATTATAGTAAATTTGGCGTTACACCGCCGAACCTACCAGATGTCAACACGTATTACAGAGTACCCTAGTGATAAGCTTGTTGACGGCAAAGTGCTGACTAGACACATATCCCAAGGAGCATGTACCTCAACTTTAGATGAGAAATTAGTTGCCATGTGGATAGTTGATCTGAAGAAACCTCGACGAATTGAGCGCATAAATGTATTTTCAAGAACGGATAATTTGACTTGGGGTAAGAAGTATTTTAAACTCCATAAGATATAAAAATAGCGGAATGTGTAACAGCAAAAATGAACCCTTTGTGTTTATATACTTCTTTTAAATGCATTTTGATATGTTTTAATTAAATTACAGTGTACAGTTTTTGTTTTCCCAACTGTTAATCACATCATTTCAAATTATACATGTATATGAATCAACATTATCACAAGTCAAGATTTTGATTTCTTCATTCATACAAGTGCTTTGATTTTTTTTTTTAATGATATTTCTATTTTTATAATAGCAACGATCGTGCTACAGCTAACAATATTTCCATTTATTACCATAGAAGGCGTTCTGCAATGTTTTCTGTCCACATGCTTTGTTGTAAACAATCGCAAAGTCACTACAAAACGATGTAAAATATTATAATTGCATTTATTGTTTTAAATACCTACAACTATTTTTTTTAAACCTATAATGTACATGTATATGATGTTTTAATTCAGATATCCTTTACAGACTGATTTTTAATCAGTTCAATACATCATATAATCAAAAATATATCATATTTACAAGTCTTCACTTATTATCTCTTACGATAATGTCTTTCCTTCATCTTCTGTTATGTTAACATTCAGAACTTTCAGTGTTCTTTCTAACAATAAAAATCTATCACCTGTTATGTTTCGAAATGACCATTTATCATGCATGAACATAACAGAAAAACTGTGGATATATTCACTTTGTAGTATTCTTCCATAATTACTTTGGGATTATTAGATTTTTGTTTTAACATAATTGTGTTTGTATTATCTTTGTTGGATCTTATAAAATCATGAAAAACCAACAACAACAATACTTCTTAAACACAGACACTAGGCAGTTTTTACTGAGAGATGCACAATATACAAGTCAAAGTTCACCAGCTCCTTCTGTTAACTAAGCCATGATGATGTAAACTTCAATGAAAGGAGCAGTAAAATATATACCTTTAATCTATGTATCATGTCATGGTTTTTTAACTAAGAATATGTCTATGTCGCAGATAAAAGCAATGATTTCACCAAAAAGCTTCTTGGATTTTCCATCATTGTATCTAATACAACTGATCGTCGAGATGGTGTCGTCTGCTATCAAGATACACAATACACTGCATCCACGATACCCGATAAGGTGGAAATATTCTGTTCTGTGATTGGTCGATTCGTCTTCTATTATAACGAGAGACTCCCTGGGATACGTTATCCAAAGGATTACAGTAAATATGCATATGGCGACCTCTGTGAGATTGAAGTTTCAGGTGAGTTATACTTCATAACTATTGGATAGCATTATAACAATACAATAAAATAAAATCTTGCGTTTTGAAATAACCATTTATTCCATATTCATTACAGAGGATATTTTTGTTAATAAATGTACTACATGTACGTTAATTTTTTATAGTTGGTCTGTTTAAATAAATATTTTTTTAATGAATATTACATGTATGTGTTTGAGGTTGTCCCGTTGCCGAATTTGGATACGAAAATGCAGATTGCACTATTCCTTGCCTTGCCATGTGTCATAAATGTAAGTAAATCTTATAACTAGCTCAAGTAACTATACATGTACATCACAAATCATGGTTTTATAATAACTTGATTATCTACGAGAGGTCACGGCAGAGGCGAGAGGAGGGGAAGTTTTATCAAGCCTCATCAAATAAAACTTCGTGTGTATTACTGTAAAACGAGACAATTTGGCACATACGTATTTTAGCGCAAACGCAAGTGCCAGTACATTAGCGCATTTATATTTTAGCGCAGGCATCTTTTCTTTAAAAAAGAATACAAAAAATGTTGTTTCATAAACGATCACGCCCAAAATTTAGTTCTGTGTTCACTCATGCACATGAACACAACGACTTTGATTTCTATCTCGCATGCACGGTATACTGTCGTTGAGAACAATACACTTACTTTTGTGTAAATCGTCAGTAGATAGATATGAAAACTTCATTTATTGGCGATGATGTGTAATTTTTGTTGGTAAACAAATTTGAGCTATCGGACTTTGAATTTAACGTGTCGACTTGGATAACACTAGAAGAGTCCCGAAACTAAAAGTGAAATCGAATGCTACATTTACCATGAGTTTCGATCACCATGAGAGAATCTTTTTCACAGTTATTTTACATTAAAAAAAACACAAATAAAATAGGTATCGTCTTGTTATCTTTATATCCACTAATCAGAGATCAAAGAAATTATGATCAATCATGTATTGTTAGCGTTAACGATCGGCGCGCTTAATCACATTTTCACCTCGAGGCGCTAAATGGAAGTGGTATTGGGAGAATCCAATTTTGAAGGTGCTAATGAGAGATATTAAAAAGCAATTAAAACTGAATTAATTAATCCATGTTTAGTCACTTATACCCGATAACCCATACCGTTTACCTGTGTAATTGTTTAAACAAACAGAACCGACAGCATCTGATATTTAAATTAACACTTCTATATAGCCTTAAAAATGGACTGACGTTATTGTTTTGCAACTTGAAGAACTTTAATACACATAAAAAAACGTTGGCGCACTATTAATTTTAGCGCTAAGAGGCAGCTGCGCCAAAGGCGCTAAAATTCGTAGTGCGCCATATTTTCTCGTTTTACAGTATATCTTTTTTATGTAATAAACTAATATACTTTCTTACAGGAAAAACATTAACCAGTTCTGACACTGATTTATTACGTTAATATATATTTAGTTGTCACGCTGCAAAATGTACCTGAAATTAACTGCAATTTGTTCTCTTTTGGATACAAAAATAGCAGCTCATATGTTTGTCCTTTTCATTAGATTTATTAAATAAATAAGCAACATTTGAATTAGATGCACAATAACAAATTAAAGTACGTAAAAGAACAAAAATATTTCTGAATATAACTATTATAAAACGCCCCATCTAAATTTGGATAACCTATTTACGACTGCAATGTTCATTAATTTGATCCACAGTGATCTGCTATTCCAAAACTTGTGATGTAGTAATATTTAAAAAATGTATTAACTGAAAGTTGTCTATAAAAAATGCAATACATAACACACAGTTAGGTGCAATGCATTTGCAGTAATCTTTAACGAAACCCTATTTTACAAAGCTCTTTTCAGAATTTCTTGTGGTTTATAGATCTGGAGAACTTAAACTATAGAAAACCCACAAGGCTGTCATATACCAATGCGAAGTTCGGATCGAGCGATAAAGCTGTGGACGGAAGGAAATCCCGCCATTATAGGGACAGGCAGTGTACAGAATCAAGTCACTTAATTCGTAACTTGTATTTCTGGTGTTTTTAGACCTGGAGAACTTGAGCTATAGAAAACCTACATGGCAGTCCTATACCTATGCCGAGTTCGGATCTAGCGATACAGCTGTGGACGGGAAGAAATCCCGCCATTATAGGGACAGGCAGTGTACAGAATCAAGTCACTTAATTCGTAACTTGTATTTCTGGTGTTTTTAGATCTGGAGAACTTGAGCTATAGAAAACCTACATGGCAGTCCTATACCTATGCTGAGTTCGGATCTAGCGATAAAGCTGTGGACGGGAAGAAATCCCGCCATTATAGGGACGGTCAGTGTACAATCACAATCCAAACAGCGAGGAATACGTGGTGGGTCAATCTGGAGAAAAAGTACAGGATCGCCTTCATAACCTTGTATTTAAGGACGGATAACTCTACCTTTTGTATGTCCACTGTTATCCATATTATTATAGTGAACGCAAGTTATGAATATGAAATACTAGTAAGCACAAAATACTGTAAACGCATTTTATTTTGCTGTGTATTCTCTTTGGCGCTATTGGTGGCATGTCACTTCCGCTAAATCAAGTACATCGCTAAATGCCATCCATTTATGTATAAGAATAGTCATATTCAGGAGTACGCTAATTCAAATCCACGCCAACTTGTTCAATAACTAATTTCCGCCAAATATCGTACAGGCCAATTATAATACGTTTACAGTATTGGTTTTTGAGAAAATTATGATATTTACTTTTTTTTAATAAAACTTATAATCTGGTAACATTTTCATATGTATTTCATTTACTAATCCTAAAAATTCACCACAGAAGATTTGTTGTCTAGTTTTCAGAAGTATATTTGCAAAATATTACCTCGGGTTTGCTGTGTACGTTTCGAACACGACCAATAGAAATGATTGAGTGCTATGTTACAAAGATCGTAGTTATTCAACACGTACGCTTCCTGATCGCGTTACCATTAGGTGTCTGCAGACTGCACAGTACGTCATCTACTACAATGAACGTCGACGTGGTGTGGTCTATGATTCTGATTATTCTCACAACGTGTTTGGAGATTTGTGTGAAGTTGAAGTTTACGGTATTTGCTTTCAAATATCTCTCTCTCTCTCTCTCTCTCTCTCTCTCTCTCTCTCTCTCTCTCTCTCTCTCTCTCTCTCTCTCTCCAAATTCCATTTTCTTCAGCATTCCTCAAAGTATACTGATGTTTGCTCATACATTGCATAAAATAGTATAATTAGTTAAAATATGAAGAAAGAAAACATTTTTGTATTTTGTTTTATTACATTTGGATAGGTATTAGCTACGCTAAAGTTGATTATTCTTTACCTAATGATTATAAGATAAACTAAATAATCTTAATTTTTACGTTGAAGAGTGAATCCTATGGCATGCAAATCAAAATTGACATAGTATTTTTTAACTAAGGATGTCCAAGTCCTGTGGCTGAAGTACCGGAGTGTTCAAAGCCCTGCCCTTCCAACTGTGAGACATGTTATCCCAACACAGGGTTTTGTACGAAATGTAAACCTGGATTCGAGGGTTCGGCGTGTGATGTAGGTGAGTGCATATGTTTCTTATTCATTTATTTATGGCTTAAAATTATCCATTGGATAATTTGGATTTTGTTAATTTGACTGTATTTGTCTTAACGTAGTATTTTTGTTCGGCCATTAATATTTTTGGTTCATTTTTCTTTCTTTCTAACACATCCTCATAACTACGAATGAAATCTTATACAGTCCTTAAAACAGATCTAAGACAGCTAAGAGGTATCCTATACTGTTTTGAAATTCATGAAGTTTGATACATGGGTTAAACAAACGGTTTTAATTTATATGAAAGATAGTTTATTCATAGCTGATTTATTACTTTTTATCATATATTTTGTTTCTAATATATTTATAAACGATTAACATAGAATAGTTCATTTCAGTTTGCGATGCTATAGGTAGAGCTGGGATAGCCAACGACGGTTTTTACAATGGTTCTTTCACTGATATGTTCACTTCTGAGGGACACACATTCTTACCGACGGAACACGGATTTGCACGTCTCTTCTTGACTCTATCGGGGAAGTCTTCGAACGTTGCAAAATTGTCCTTCACTATCCATAAGGCATCCAACGTATTTGTTGCATTCGTAAATAGCACTAACGAGTATATCGTAATGGTAAGTATTTGCATACAAATAAGTGTTGATAACCATCGTAGTTTTTTTTAAGCAGTTCGAACTACTAAAACAAAACTGACCTTAAATATTTAGTTGTCTAAAGCTAGTTTTATAGTCCTTTTTTGTTCATATTGGAATTATACAAAGTCAGTGTATAACGTTCTGAGATATGCTATCTGGAAATAATATTTAGTATTTTTATATAGATTTTCTTTATTGTTTGTAACCCAGTAATACGAAAATCTATTGGAAATAGTAAAATCATAAATGTAATAATGTAGCAACAACAATGAATAATAACAAATGAACGTAACCCTTTTATTTTTCTCCCAAAACAAAGAATTTGAAACGCTGTATATGTCTTGTAACTTGATAAAATAAACGTTGATAGTTTTAAAGCCTTCAATCCTTTCTAGAGTCCGTTTGATGGCACAGGTTTATGGTGTAGACCTCAAGTAGTTGACTTTGCACAAATGTTATAAAAAAAAAAAAACAGTCTTCCTCTAACTGGGGAGGTACATGTACCTTGTATAAACAGAACCGTCTCAATCGCATAGAAGATAATGGGGAAAATGAAGCTTGGTGTTTGTAGAAAGCATTCGCGCTCTTGTTGGTGTCTGTTTACCGAATACTGTACATGTTCTAGGGTATTTATGTTCCGTATCGATTTTGGCCTTATACATCTGTGAATAGTTTCGCCTTGTATCGTATTTACACAGTTGTGTTTAAACCGAGATGATTTTAATTATTGAAATTCGACCCAATCTTAATTTCGCCCGCTGACAACGAGGATGATAAGGGCAACACGTTTAGAACAGAGGGTGGGTGGGTGGATTTCCCCGGTTTACAAAATACCTGCATCGGGGGGGGGGGGGGGGGGGGGTCCGGTCCGGTGTACATTATATCGGCATCAACTGCTTTTTTCGTAACAAACAAAGCGATTTTTCATTGCAGCATTTCGACCAATACACAAAAACGCAACACTGGGAAGTCAACGTGATAAACGAATTCATGTCCAATGTTCATTTAATCCGAATTACAGTCCAATTCAAAATTCCGTTCACCATCTCAAATCTGAGACTTCCGTTGCGGGCTTGCTTCAGGAATGACAGTGACATTAGTGAAGTGGTAAATGCAATTAGCAAATACATTAATTTTAACGATAACTTTACTTTTACTATTCAGCTGCTTATCATAGACATTTTGTGTTAAAGTGAAAAAGGCTGAACGGCTGTTAGTTTAAAAACTGTAAATAAACAAACATTTCAATGAACCAAAAAAGTGTGGAGGAATAGAAAAAAGCTGTTATCAATAAAAGACATATACTTAACAAGTGTATAACAAAAATGCTAGGATAAAAAAAATTGGTAATGAACTGAAAAACGGAAATTAAAAATAGAATAAAAACATTTACCATTTCCTGTTGTAATACGTTTGGTATTCTACAAGTTAAATTTATTTTTTTCAGGCATGGCGGAGACCTGGAATGTTCAAATATGTGCGAGAGATACACTAATAATATTATATTTAGTGTAGAAATGATTTCGGTAAAGCAAACCATGTAGAAAACTTTATTCTGTCTTATGGCTATTTTGAAATTTTAAATTATACTTGTATAGCACATCTTTTGTATTGTTTGACTTTGCGATACTAGTATATAGGACTTATTTTGTCAATCAGAACTTTTTACTTCATAGTAATTAAAAAATATATATATTATTGACATTATTTTTTAAAAAAATATAGTCCCCACTCTGTGGGTGCCAGAAAAGTGACCAATCGGTTCGCCCGTTCGTTCTTATGCCTAAAATCACTTGCCTGGGGCATACATTTTATCCCCTTTGCCCAATATCTTTTTAAATTTTTTTACCTACAGAGTGACTTTGGGTAACGGGTGTGCAGTGCCCTTGAACCATGTTCCCAGGTCTAAGTTAAGGCCACAGCAGAATCTTTCGAAAATCATAGTCTGAATAATTATTTCTCTTCTCATGGTTAACTGTGGCTCATTCACAGAGTGCCTATGGTCAAAGGCTGTACAGTTACCTTAAATGACGTCTGAGGTCCAAGATCAAGTCACATCAGACCCCACAAAATAAAAAAAAAATCAAGGACCTTATTCACAGTCTCCCTTACGTTGCCGTACACAGCAACATGTGACACATATGTTGTGATCAAACATACGTATAACTCATGTTTATCCTATGTGAGTCATGCGTGATTTTTCAACACATATTAAACATGAGTTCAAAATTATATAAACATGTTTGTAAAATCGCATGTATCAATACACACGTGAAACAGATGTTGTTTTTTTTTCATATGTTACACGTATGTATACATATGTTATTCATGTGTGCTGTTTTCTATATGTTTTTTATGCATGTACATTATTTTAATAAATGAGTTACATTTGTGCAGAAAAACTTTGCAATTATATGTCTGTAAATAACTTAAAACTTTATATTTATTAAGGAATGTGCTGTTTTCTATATGTATTTCATAAATGTACATTATTTTTATAAATGAGTAACATTTGTGCAGAAAAACTTTGCAATTAATTATATGTCCGTAAATAACATAAAACTTTATATTTAGTAAGGAATATATGTGTAACTGAATTAATTAAATAACCGAAGTCATGTACGCTCTTTAAAAAATGGTTTGATAACTAATCCAGATTTAATTGAGAAACAAAGTACGAGTTATCGTGAATGTTGCAGAATAACCTCCGAGGTCGAGAAAAAAGCCGATGCGTTAGCCGAAGCTTTAACATTTTAAACAACATTTCGAGACCGAGGAGGTTATCCTGCAACATTCACGATAACAAGAACTTTATTTCTATTCTACTAACAGCCCAGTATTTCTACAGATCGTTTCTTCTATATAGAGACAATGTAGGTCATTTTGACGGCTGTTCCGTGTAACCCCAACGATTTTGTTAGTAATGTTTACATGTATATCGATCATAGAAATCACATGCAGACGACAGAATTTTTCTTTGGATTTTTAATGCTCTTTACTTATTTATAAAATATCTTTGAATCATGTTCCTAATATTATAAGGGCAATTTAATACGATTATTATTACTACACGTTACATATTTTATGTAAAAACACGCAGTGAAAATGTGCTAGGGAGGTCCTAGGAACAGCCGCATTGATCTCTTAAAAATAAACATTTGAGGCAATACACATTGTTTTGACTGGAACTAACACGTGAAATTGGCCTAGTTTTAAAACTTTTTACGGTTTGAAGTTGTACTTTCATGGTCAGTGCGAGACAAATAGTTATTTCTAATCTGATAATTTACTGATGACGTTCATAGTATATTGGAAAATAATGTCCGCGGCATCTCTTTGAGCTCGGCAATAACTGTAGTAGAATTCGGAATCTTTTACGTCACGGAAGCATAATATAGTGCCGCCAGGCAAAAAAGCTAACATAAAGATAGTTAAGCATTTGTTTTGATTTACTTGCATAATAAAATTTTATCATACAATTGTAGATGGCAATAGAGTCAACATACCGGGTAAGTTAGGGTTGAAAAATGATAAACGATTGACAGACATTTGATGATATTTAATAATTATAAAAAATAAACCAGCTAAACAATTAAGGTAACATTGGCCAAATAAAATATATTTTTCTCAACTCCTACACATAGGGTTAGCAAGCTAAATGCTAGTGTTGGTGTTCATTAAGCCATCTAATAACAAGAGAAAGCTTTAAAAGTGACACTATCCATTATCCTTTGTATACCTTGAATTGATCAATAATTATAAGTTATGGGGTTTATCTGGCTAATGTTCATTTTGGTGACATAACTTTTGATGGTCAATTACATAAAGAATATTTTATGATAAAAAAAACTTGTATGGACAAAACTAGAGAAGAAGAGGGAAATGTGTTTCACCTGAAATGTAGAAGTACCTAAATATTTTTTTTTTTAAAACATTCAATCCAAAATCAGCAACAAGATGCATGCATACATGTACCGAAGTAATTTTTACATTAAAACGACACAATATCATTCAATTTCTATTATGTTTCAGTTAATTTGATGTTGGCTTTCAAAGTTGACTGTAGTGTGAAGGTCCACTGAGTTGATCCAGTTCTTGGTATACAGTGTCGTCGTCCGATGTATCATACATGTATATCCCGGTCGTAGGAATGAATTTTGTTTCTGTCTTCAAATCGTCTTGTATTACATCCCTTCTCTTGCATGCGTTGTTTCTTAAAATCCTGAAACGTTCAAATAATAAAAGTTTCAGCATTGGCCAGCGGTTGATTGTATTACCTATAATTTTTTTTGCGTGTACTTAATATGTTATAGTGAAATTCTAAATTTTATTATTTTTTCAGTTTGTTTTTTAACTCAAATATTGAACTTCAGATGTTCACTGCTTAAAATGGCTTCATTAAAGAAAGTTTTTAAATATTTATTAGATTCAAAGTAAATAATCTAACTAACTTTTTTTCAAACTGAAATTTAACTGCATTCAAAGCTTTTGAATCATTAAATTTCGTGGGAGCAAATCTTCGCGGATTGCTTAAATGATAGGTACTCACGAATTCCGCGAAAATTGTCACCACGAAATCTAATGATTCCACAGTAATAGGGACAAAAACAATCCTGATGAAGCCAAAGGTATAGTTGTTTAGTCTTTTTTTTCCCATTTTTTGGAAGGGTGGTGTTTTGTTTTAATTTTTTTTTTTGCAAAATAGGACAATTCTTATAATTAAGGTAATTGATTAATTCACATTTTTAAATCTCATGCATGTATACAATCTTAAGTTTTGAATGTTTCAATCCTTCGGATTACTGTCAACGTTTTTTGGGTTTAAAATATATACATGTTATTATTCACTCGATTAATGTACATGTAGAACGGTATCGTCATCAAATTTGGTTGTTTTTTTCTTTTCCTTTTGTTATTCAAGTTTCAGGGTATGATGCTAGCACATTTGCTATCCTTTGGCAAGATACTATTTTAAAGCGTGTCTGTTTCTGAGAATATAATTTAAAGCAATACAATACATAATTCTTAGAAAACACATTCACATACCAGGTAATTGTACAGAAGTTGATGACGAGACTTGTGCAAAGAACTGGCAGCATAACATACAAAATGGACGCTGTGTTGTTTGATTTCTGTGACAGATTAACTGTTAAATGAAATGAAATTTTAACATCATAACACAACAGACTTTGTTTACTTACGACAAAAATTATACATTTTTTTGGTGCTCCTATTTTGAAAGTTGACAAAACAATCGTATCCTATATCGTGCATATTGTATCATATCCTTCGAAAGAGTTCTATCTTATCATAATCTACCCCATACCATCTTTTTTAAGGAATAAGAGTTAATAAAAACAAAAGTTAAGTAAATGAAAAAATATACTTTATCAACCAGCTATCGACTTATGTAAAGATAAAATATCTAATTTTTAAATTGAACCGAAAATATTTAAAACGAGATACCATTATATCTGTGCTTCGGTAATATTAAAAATCGTAGGCGGATTGTACACACTTACGTAAACAAACAGATAGGCGATCATAATTTTGTTTTTATTTGACATATTTTTATAATGATTAAAGGATAAAGGAAGAGCTCTGATATGTTGTTTGAACAAAATGTTTTATCAAAGTATCTTCCTTATCATGAAATTACCAAAATGAATCTTTAAATAAAACACAACAATCTTTCCAGTAGTTTTGTGCTGCATTGTGTCATCTATTTTTTTAAAGTAATTAAATAGTTAAGATATTACCGAAACAACAACATTAAAGCGCCCATCAATTTTATTCACTGTTTTGTAATAATATTGCATTATCAAGCATTCTTCATCGATAGGATACGTCTTTGAATGCAAATTACCTAATATAGTTGAAGTGGAACAAGTCGAAACATCAGGCGTTGCTGTAGTTGTAGGGTCAGTAGGGGAGGTGTGGGAAGAATTTTCTATATTTACTGTAGATCCCAACCCCTCCCCTACTAGTGTCAAGGCCCCCTGGTCCTCCTCGTGGCTTGAGTGGTGGTGACTAGCCCCGACGGTCGCCACATCGGCCTCCTCGGTGGTGCCACTGATAGCGGTAACCTCCCTAGTGGTGCTGCTGGTAGTGATAGCCTCCTCGGGAGTGCCGCTTGTAATGGTGGCCTCTGCAGGGATGCCTGCCGCTGTAATGGTGGAAGAGTTGGTGTTAACCTGAAGGGGTAAGGTGGTGGCGATAGACTCTCCTCTATAATGCCTTGTTGTGGTGATGTCCAGGGTAGGTACACCTGAATATACCCTATCTCCAACGGTTGCGGTGATGGCTGTTGAGGTGGCTATGGTGGTGTCTTTTGACGCGGCATTTGTTTCACCGCTGTTGTATCCTTGATGTAAAAAATACGCATTGGACATACTTTGCTTTAATATTTACACTATGATTGAAATTCATTTTAGAATATATCCTGTATGAAAATCTTCATGCAAGTGTCATATACTTGGCAATGTGTTTGAAAATCAAGGTGCGAGTGTTATATAGATTTCCGACCCAAGGACGCCATCTTGATGAAATATGAATGGTAAATCGGTTTGAAAAAATAGACGTGCATTCAGATGACGAAAAAAGGTATTTTTTTTCATTATATGTCAGCTGTCTTATTTTAGTTGTAAATCAAACTATCTGGGTGGCATGACAATTGACAGTTTACTGTCGTCTGCAACCAGATATTATTAGGAAGAAAATATCATATCGTGTGTTTGATATATCTATCGTTCTTTGCATTCTGCAAAAATATTTTTCTATCTAACCCCTATTTTAAATATGAAATGTCTGATTTTGAAGGATATCGGTACTCTGGTGTGACCACTGTTAACGGTCTGATATTAAGAAACTCACTTATATCGGACTGTCACTGGTAAAGTTTTAGAATGCTTAAACAAAGAATAACATCACAGCAGACTTTTAACTATGGTTCACACGGTATGTATATTATGCTTTGGGATTTCTGGGTCTGTCAATTGGTCTACAAGTTAAATACATAACATACCGTACATCATGTCAATGGCAAATAATTATAAAATACGATGAAAAATTCTATTTGAAATAATCATATTTTGTTACTAAATTAGAAGTAAAGTATATTTGAATGGACGTTTGCACATGCAATAACAAACTAGTGATCTGTAAAATTAACATGAATAGTTCATAAAACATCAAGCACGTTTTCAAACTCATGCATAAATTATATTCTAATGATTTTTGAAATTCTTGAAAAATCTATATCAAAATTTAAAAATAATCTGTTGTTTCAGATCTTATGGACGTTTTTTTTTTATCATATATATATATATATATATATATATATATATATATATATATATATATATAACAAGCACAGACATTGCAATAACTCTCAAATTGACATATACCTGCCCATAGTGAATGATAAAGATATATATAAAGCACAGAAAAATTCACTTTTGTTGGAGCTCCACCATCCGCCCCGACCGAGGCTTGAACTCACGACCTCTGGAACCCATTCTCCTAGCAGTGAGCGGCCACCGCGCTCCCCACTCGGCTATCTAGGCAAGACAAAAAATCTTGCTTTCGATAACGAACGGAACCTAGCGCGCTGGCCGCGCACTACACAGTCGCTTGAGATACAGGTGGAATACAGTTAAACGACAATCTGAGAGGATCGGAACGATACACATTGCATAGATACAAACATATATAACAAGCACAGACATTGCAATAACTCTCAAATTGACATATACCTGCCCATAGTGAATGATAAAGATATATATAAAGCACAGAGAAATTCACTTTTGTTGGAGCTCCACCATCCGCCCCGACCGAGGCTTGAACTCACGACCTCTGGAACCCATCATTCACTATGGGCAGGTATATGTCAATTTGAGAGTTATTGCAATGTCTGTGCTTGTTATATATGTTTGTATCTATGCAATGTGTATCGTTCCGATCCTCTCAGATTGTCGTTTAACTGTATTCCACCTGTATCTCAAGCGACTGTGTAGTGCGCGGCCAGCGCGCTAGGTTCCGTTCGTTATCGAAAGCAAGATTTTTTGTCTTGCCTAGATAGCCGAGTGGGGAGCGCGGTGGCCGCTCACTGCTAGGAGAATGGGTTCCAGAGGTCGTGAGTTCAAGCCTCGGTCGGGGCGGATGGTGGAGCTCCAACAAAAGTGAATTTCTCTGTGCTTTATATATATCTTTATCATTCACTATGGGCAGGTATATGTCAATTTGAGAGTTATTGCAATGTCTGTGCTTGTTATATATGTTTGTATCTATGCAATGTGTATCGTTCCGATCCTCTCAGATTGTCGTTTAACTGTATTCCACCTGTATCTCAAGCGACTGTGTAGTGCGCGGCCAGCGCGCTAGGTTCCGTTCGTTATCGAAAGCAAGATTTTTTGTCTTGCCTAGATAGCCGAGTGGGGAGCGCGGTGGCCGCTCACTGCTAGGAGAATGGGTTCCAGAGGTCGTGAGTTCAAGCCTCGGTCGGGGCGGATGGTGGAGCTCCAACAAAAGTGAATTTCTCTGTGCTTTATATATATCTTTATCATTCACTATGGGCAGGTATATGTCAATTTGAGAGTTATTGCAATGTCTGTGCTTGTTATATATGTTTGTATCTATGCAATGTGTATCGTTCCGATCCTCTCAGATTGTCGTTTAACTGTATTCCACCTGTATCTCAAGCGACTGTGTAGTGCGCGGCCAGCGCGCTAGGTTCCGTTCGTTATCGAAAGCAAGATTTTTTGTCTTGCCTAGATAGCCGAGTGGGGAGCGCGGTGGCCGCTCACTGCTAGGAGAATGGGTTCCAGAGGTCGTGAGTTCAAGCCTCGGTCGGGGCGGATGGTGGAGCTCCAACAAAAGTGAATTTCTCTGTGCTTTATATATATCTTTATCATTCACTATGGGCAGGTATATGTCAATTTGAGAGTTATTGCAATGTCTGTGCTTGTTATATATGTTTGTATCTATGCAATGTGTATCGTTCCGATCCTCTCAGATTGTCGTTTAACTGTATTCCACCTGTATCTCAAGCGACTGTGTAGTGCGCGGCCAGCGCGCTAGGTTCCGTTCGTTATCGAAAGCAAGATTTTTTGTCTTGCCTAGATAGCCGAGTGGGGAGCGCGGTGGCCGCTCACTGCTAGGAGAATGGGTTCCAGAGGTCGTGAGTTCAAGCCTCGGTCGGGGCGGATGGTGGAGCTCCAACAAAAGTGAATTTCTCTGTGCTTTATATATATCTTTATCATTCACTATGGGCAGGTATATGTCAATTTGAGAGTTATTGCAATGTCTGTGCTTGTTATATATGTTTGTATCTATGCAATGTGTATCGTTCCGATCCTCTCAGATTGTCGTTTAACTGTATTCCACCTGTATCTCAAGCGACTGTGTAGTGCGCGGCCAGCGCGCTAGGTTCCGTTCGTTATCGAAAGCAAGATTTTTTGTCTTGCCTAGATAGCCGAGTGGGGAGCGCGGTGGCCGCTCACTGCTAGGAGAATGGGTTCCAGAGGTCGTGAGTTCAAGCCTCGGTCGGGGCGGATGGTGGAGCTCCAACAAAAGTGAATTTCTCTGTGCTTTATATATATATATATATATATATATATATATATATATATATATATAATTTGTATTACCATACACCTCTATTTCACAGATTTCTAGGATAGCCCCCGTAGTTGGGTTATCTTCAGGTGCGTCATACGTGGTCTCCACAATGACGTATCTAGCTGTGTGTTTACACGGTATGTCTATTATGTTTGGAGGTACTGATGGGTATGCGGTATTGTCAGTGTAACATCGAGTTCTATGAGCCGTTTTTGTTTGTGTTGCTGAAGTGTTTGATACATCTAGGTAAAACTGTCTAAATCGATAGGGCTTCCAAATACCTAAGGAATATGATGTGAAAATAAAGTAAAACATACATTTTGTAATAACCATCAATATATGACAATAAAAATAATGATCAAAAGAAAAACAACAACATCTAAAACCTAAAATATATTTACATTCATGTATCATGAGTCTCCTTTAATGATGCTATGGAAGTGACATATTCTTAAAGAACAGTTCTTATTAGGGTGATGCATATGGTAGGCAATGCTTGTCCCCAACCGACCATTAAATTGCATTTGATAAATTGACAGATATGCAATTTTTATCGGTGTTATCTTTCATCAATTCTGATTTGAACATTTCTAAACTTCTCATTTGAAATTATTCTTAGTATCAACAAAGACTTAGGTTTTTATTCTAGAAGGGAAATACCATCTTCTCCCAAACATTAATCATAATTATTCCTATTTATAAAGTAACACGACGATTTTACGAACATTGTCAACATATTACAAATTAACTTAAAAATGTTTAAAATGAGAAACAATGTAATACCACTGACTTAGGTGTATTTTGTTTAGTTGTTTCAATCAATTTACGTATAAAATACCGGTGGGTTCATATTAACCACAAAACACTTAAAATTTTCAGATTTAATGAAAAATTAAATACCTTCTTTTCTATAAAATATTTGAACATTTCCTATGTTGAAGGGTTGTCCAAGATCTATTTGAAGCCACGCCTTTGTCTGATTTACTTCTGTGTGAGCGCAATACTTTTCTGAAGTTCTTGTATCACCATCAATCACCAATGTTGCAATATTAGATTTGTACGTCGAACTTTGCAAAACTGATGTTGAAGGGTGCCTACAGAGGTTTTCTGCAATAAATGATTTAAATGGAATGCACGAGCCTTGTCAAAAAATGGCGTAAACAGACAGAAATACTTAAATTCTGTTTACTGTAATTTTGGCAGAAAACTGTACTTTGATCATTTACCGTTTGTCAAATATTACCTGAAAAGTCAAATTCATGCTTGATATTTTCTTTCAGAAATCAAAATAATTTATATCAGAGGATTTGGCGAATGGGGGTAATATGCGACATCCGAAATAGTCTGACTTTACGCCGTAAGTATACACATCACATTGTTTACGAGAACATTCACGATCAATTCTAAAAACTGTCTAGCACCAAACAATTTGAAGAAAAATTAGACATTTGAAAAGCACTAAAATATATCAATTCATAAGTTTTAAAGTGTGAAATGATGTCATGCGTATTTTACATGTTATTTTACATGTCAGTTGAAGTCAATGGAAAAAAGCGAAATAATACACCATATTTAAACATAAGTTGAAAGACCAAAATAAACAACATTAATAAATGTGACAAAGCACATCCATTTAAGTGAAAATGCTTAATTATTGCATTAAAGGGTAATGGTTCCTGTTCCGATTATATCACATAATTGGCAAATCCCAATTAGTAAAATGCATAAAGCTAATTATCAGTATACTGAAATGTAAAATACTGCCCTGTCAAATTAAAACAATCTAGTGCTATAATTAATGGTAATATTATGCATTAACTACACAACAATTTTTTTTCAAGTTAATCTATCATTTTATCAATTTCGAAAATTAAGAACATACTTTGCAATATCAATTATTACAGCTGTGCAAATAAAGAAGTGCAATCGAAAGTGAAACATACATTTCGATAGGGAAAAATTTAAATGTCCGCATTAACATAAATTAAACGCAGAAATTATTTTTTCTTCAAATGATAACGAAAATGAGGCATCATATCTTTTATTTTTATTTTCTACAGGCAACCACTCTATAAATAAAAAACAACTTAACTCCGACTGTTTATGTTATCGCTTTGTACATAATAACATCGCCTAACTGGTAGTAATTAATAAAACAAATACAATATTTAATAAATATCGCTAAACTAAAACAAAACTGGATGCATATTGGAAACTAAATGTATGTAATTAAAATTTCCCAACATAATATTTTTTTCTGTATATAATTATAATATTTAAATCTCTGTCATTTTGACAGAGGAGAGAAAACAATACTTAACAATTGATTTTGTATAATATCTAGATATCATTTTTACAAATTATAGTCTTTAGGTTATTTTCTATGTGATTTATTGTCCTTTTTTTTTGCTTTTTGTAATAAACGGCAGACAATAGACAATCTTATTTCAGCCTTAGGCGATATCATTGTTCAGTAGCATTAAAGAAATAAAAGCAATTAGGGCATCCTTATTGAACTAATAATATGGTATATGCATTGACCTATTATTCCTTTCCATCCCACTTGGTATTTGTTGTTCTTATTTTAAAGATATTTAGAAGACGTGCATGAAATTTAGAGTGTGATTCATAGTTTTTTTTTAACTTGTGTGATATTTTGATAATATATCCGATATATTCATATACACGTTTATTCATTCATATATCTTTTATTTACATAATATTCTCAAATAATAAACTTTAGTATACGAGTATTGTCACACTTTTAGATATTATTAAACATTACCTCTATGTTAGGATATCAACCGGTTCATAACACCATGAACCTGTTGATAAGGTGGGAAAAATGGACATGTATTCCAGCGAAAAAATAAGCGGTATCATTTTGATTTTACTGCCTGGTGTCAACATAACCAAATTTCTGACCAGTTAAACAATCAGTCATTAGTATCTTAATGTTAAGTAATGTATTTTATACTTTACCGTGACAATAAACATGAAGATGGAAACCAAAGACGACAATCCCAATAGAATAATACATTTCGAATCAATGTTTTAATGAATATTTACCTATGTCAATTAAATAATTAGGAAATATTGAGGAAGTTAGCATTTATTGTCGAGAGGCTTGGTTTGCTCTCCTGGGCAACAATATTATGACATTGATCAATCATTGAACCTCAGTCATTATTCATGAATATTTATATAAATTAAACCTTTTACATGTGTTAACATTTGCGTTCTCAGTAATTTTACTTATAAGAATTATTTCCTACAATAACCAATCACCACTTAACGGAAGTTTTATGTCCTCACTAAACAGAAACATCGCAAAACACATCATTCTTGTGTAAAGAGAATGTGTTTGAATTTGTTGAATAATTTGACAAGACAACGGCGTATCTGATACTCGTATTTTGTTAATGATATTGCGTTTATATTAACAAGCATAAAACAAAAAAACTGTTGAATAGTTTTGAAAGCTGGATATAAATGCATTGTTATAGAGTGAGATGTGTGTGTTATAGAACATAAAAAGAGAACAATAAGCCAAATAAAGTTCAAATATATTTCTGACCTACTTACTACAGCTAACGACATTACACTTCCTGATCACACTCCATATGAATGAGAGTTTTAAAACATTGAGTACTAGTGCTTTTTATAAATTTAATTTGCCACATTGTGTTATTCCCCCTCCTTGTAGTATTTATATTTGTAAATGTGGATAAAACTATTTAAAACGTGTTAAATTTTCTTTCAAGAATAGTTATCTTTCATTTCTAAAAACGTTCTTGCCTTGTGTTTAATGTGTTCCTGATTCAAAATGTACTTCGTCGAAAGCTGTCTCTATTTATGATATATTAGACTGAGAGATCTGTAAAAAAAAAATATTGAGAAACTTTGCATCAAATTATGGTAGAAACGGAACTCTTTCATTTTCATTGACACCTCTGCTTTAGAAAAAAATAACTCTACGATATAAAAACACTTTATCAAACTATCAGCACAACTCTTGAGAACTGTTTTCTCTCGAAGTTATAGGCAGTAATGCAGGATATATCTAAGGTGAGAAATTATTACGGGTTAATTCCAGAAATGTATAAAGTTAGTGGCGGTTGGTACATGTACATGTTTTAAACTTATTTACAGGTTCTCTCGAATGACTATTTTTATGGGTTTTTTTCTTTGTGAAGTAGCCTAATATGATTTTACATCAGGGCAAATGTTTTCTTAAAAGGCATTTCCAAAAGAGAGAGAGAGAGAGAGAGAGAGAGAGAGAGAGAGAGAGAGAGAGAGAGAGAGAGAGAGAGAGAGAGAGAGAGAGTAAGTAAGTAATCAAACTACAGCAGGAAGTCTATCGACAAACGAGAAATGTTCATTAATGTCAATAACAATAGTTCTGCAGATCCTAAACCAGGGGTTTTAATAATGGTTCCATGTATAGGGTTGACACTGCCGAAATATTGTTTTGCTGACAAGAAGCATAAGGGGGGGGGGGGGGGGGGGGGTCGAGTGTTTGTCAAGATTTCGGATATCATTACACCTGCACGATGCTAAGTGTCTCCCTTCTAAAATTGCTGTGTTTATGTATTTTTAAAAGAAATCCAGTTTTTAACCTCTATAGGCTGGACCTTGGGATTTGTTTTCTTTAGATATGGTACAATATATAAGTGTATTGCTACTGGGTTTTAAAAATGTGAAGTAATGCATTTTGAAATTACTAGCGTACCACTGTTTTTGTTACGCTCCCCCACATAAACAAAAGGCCTAGACCCCTGCCCAAGAGAATTCAATTCTACAATCTGAGTAGAGGACATAACATCAAATGCATTTAATAACCCCACCCCCCCCTTAGATTCTAATAGTATAGAAGAAACTATCGTTACATTTTATTTATTTGCTTACATGTATATGGCAACAATAGCCCCGCCCTATGGCTTAAGCACATGACTTGGGGGCCTCCAAATTCACAATTAAGGATGAGGGATTCAACCCCTGAACAACGGGCCTTGAATGTTACAAATTTCGTAGAAATCTTCATGGACTTTATTTATTTGCCATGTCGAAATGGAAAAAAAAAACTTTTGAAAGATGCAATAGTTTTACTCTATGACCATATCTGTCCCGTCATAGGGCTTTAACTCCTGAACCTGGGTCAATAAATACGGTTTATGTTGTATAGTTGGGTTTTTTTCATTGTGTTTTCATTTGCTCGTATTTACCCAAACCATCTTGTATTATAGAGCATGTCACGTTACAGCCCTTTTGGACAGCTAAAGGTTAACCTATTAGACAAAGTGCAGGAAGAAATAGTTTAAATGGACTAGGTTTAACATAAATAACACCACATATATATTCAAACACCGTTTAAATGAAAAAAGGACGCCTGGATATTCTAAATAGCATTGTTTGTCTGCAATTGTTCCACATTGCGCTCTTCTTTTAAAAATGAAACCCATTTGTAAACGCAACGTTTCTTTAATTCTGCAATATGGATTGTCTGTTTAAAAATAATTTGATATACAGCATAGTACACATCGTGTACATTAATTGTAGGCGCTGCAGTGTTGTGTCCCATAATGTAAAATCATTGAATAAACATTATCTTTTTAAACGTAAATAAAACCCTTTTATGTATAATGCTTTGAGAATCAAATAGGCTGAAAATAACTTCCTGTTTCAACATGCAAACTGTGTTATGGACGTTCTTTGCCCTGGTTGGGACTTGTGTTTATTGTTACGGTAGGTATGTTTCTCTGAATTTTCATTCTAATTTGTCATAAACAAAGACGGTGTTATGCGTTTTGGTTAAATTGTAATTTTAAGTCTGAACACGACTCGTGAACACGACTCGTAAAAGACATTTTTGCTAATGTATATGTTGTCCCATCTCCGTGCTCAGAAGGTTAATATTCGTTCCATTACTTTGCCTACTATTTTTTGATCCGGTTAGACGCATTTTATACATACGTTGTATCTGCATGCATTGTTATACATGTTTACACTGTGTTTTACGGAAATTAAGTTGAATGAAATATGCCTGTACGTATGAACTTTCGTTATCCAAGATAATTATTACAAAGGCCAACATGGGACGTCAGTGCGGTAACATTGTACACTTAATATTAAATCTTACAAAAATAAACCATATAATATAGTTATTTTTTTCAAAAATTGAATTCATGTGCAATGCTTTCATCCTAACATCGTTTGATTAAACAGGTTTTACGTGCTGTTTATTTGGACGTTACATAAAATATTCTTATTCCTTTTAAGTGTCTCGATACCCCCGTGCCGTTGCGCATGTGCTAGTATAATTAATAGATCAAATACCATAAGGAAACATCTAATCATCTAACTGTCTGTAATTCCCAACCCTTTTATTTTCCAAATACAAATGTAGCGTCTGCTTCAAGGGTCAACTTGTGATCAAGGTTTACTTTCTGGATTGACTTTGGGTTTACCTTCAGTTAGGTTGAGTCTGATCGGTACTGTACTGAGTTCAGAAAGTTCGGCTTTATTTAAGGAATAAGGAATCATTCTTCGAGTATTATGAGGTGATAATTTCAGCCGGGCCGTGATCAAATCTATCAATAAAGCCCGGAGGGCTTGATGATAGATTTGATCACGCCCCGACCGGAATTATCACCTCATAATATTCAAAGAATGATTCTTTATTACTTGTATTTATATAATTTAAAGCCATAGTACGATTAAGTATTTAAATATAAATAAGCAGACCCCCAATGGCACCTCAGCTTGGCGTCATTTGTAGTTATGGGTTATATAGTACAAAATCGATACATAGTGTTATTACAGGCAAGACACTGGGAAATGTAAATATTTAGGAATACATTAAATTTCGACGTATGTTATACGATATAACATAATTTGGGGCAGTTTACGCTCTTTTAACCGCGAAGAAAAGTTAAAAAATGAAAAATGATTAATGTTTTCCATTCATTTGTTAGGTTTTTTAACATGGGACCAAGTAAAGACGTTAAAATGACGTTGCGATGAGTTTGTAATTGCGCCGAGTAATTCGAAGTAGACAAATCTGTTAGGTTACCAGGAATGAACATATGATGTTATTAATTTTAAAATTTGTACATTAATAAAAGAAATCCTGGTGAAATTTCGATGATTTATCTTTTTTACCCATTGGGAATAAATTCCGAACAACCCTCGTATTTACAGAGAATCTCGCTCGAAGATCTACTACAATAATTTCTGTGAGCTCAAGCTTTGAGTCTTATACGTCAAGCAAAGCGAATGATGGAAATTTAAACACGACCTCAATCCACTGTTCCCACACGGATGTTAATCAAACAAGAGCATGGCTGCAGGTGGACCTCGGCAAACCCTACAGCATTAACTATGTCAAGATATATTACAGAAATGACGGTATGCATATTTTATTCTTATTAATTATACATTTTTAAAATTTAAATATAGATAAAGTCGACTGTTCATGCACCAACTATCATGGCATTTGATCTTATAATTAGTAATAAATAAATATATACATTTTATAACTTAATGACATTTTTCGAATCTGAACAAGTAATTTTCTGGCCCTGGAATATTATATATCGTCACGTCATATGCAAAGTATGACATCGAAAATGTAAAGAAAAGTCTACTGGAATATTTATTAATATTTTGGAATATATTCTTGGCGTTTTCATGAAATCGTTTAACATTCCAGTATCACATGTACTTGTATAAGACAATTTAACTTGTGTATACATTTCATACAAACATGTTTGCTAAAGTCAATTTTTAGACACGGTAAAACCAACAATATAATGTAATCCAATTACAGCTGTAATTGAACAAAAAAGTTAATTTCTTCTCAATCTGAAGGATAAAATGGATAAGACGTAACTGGAGTCTAGGACACAATAATTATGCATTAATGTAGTGTACATTTAGATTATGGACCATATTGGAAGCAGTATCGGTTCCGGCAGTTTTATCTTGATGTATCGAACGTCTCAGCAACACACAGTTTGACAACAGAAAGAATTCGGTGTTACACTGACAACACAACATACCCAGACTTACCTCCAAACATAATAGACATCCACTGTAAACACAAAGCTAGATACGTCATTGTTGAGACAACGTATGATGCTCCAGAAGATGATAAATATGGTGTACATGGAGCAATCCTTGAAGTTTGTGAAATAGAAGTTTATGGTAAACATTTCTTTTCCATAAACTGTTTCATGAAATAACATGTTCCACCCAATCCTAAAACAAATATTTTCTTTGATATTCATAAATTGACTGTTTTACTGCTTCAATCAGTACATTTTAGTTTAAAAAACTAATTAAAAGGCCAATTATGTTTTTGGTGAGTTGAATTTAATCAACTCTCTTATGCAGTTACTCTGGCAAACCGAAAGTGAAAGTGTTTGGACCTAAGCACAAATCATCACCGCTGACAAGACAAAGTTCTTGAAAAAAATAGCAAAAAATCGATGTTACATGTATGTATGCTGTAGCATTGTTTTTCAACGAATTTTATCTATAAATAATTTGAAAATAGTCAAAAATTTTATATACTACGAACAATTTAGATATTTTGTAGTCTCATGTATACTTACGCCAGAGTTGATATAATCTCGTTCAAACAGACGCTCGGTTGTCTCCGTAAATCTGTGACAAGCAGAGAGGGGGCTCTATTGCTTGTCGGATATTAACGGAGACAGCCGAGCGTCTAGATAACGAGACTAGAGTTCGATATCAATAGTGATTGGATCCATACAATCTTTAGAATTGTTTGTTAGTAGTTGAAATCTATCTTTAAATACACAACATGATTCATATGGGGTTTCTCGAAATTCTTGTCGGAAAAGTCTAAAAAATCATATTATGAAAAAGTGCGTAATTCAAATTAGAAACTAATTGCTATGCAAGATAAATTGATTTTAAGATAAGTGATTATCGATAAAATCAACTCCCGTCAGTAGTTCAGTACTTTGAATTTTTTTTTTGTGTTTATTTAACTAGTTTGTTTTTGTTTAAATAAGGCATCGGTTTAAATATGTATTTCTGTTCCTACGACCATGCTTAAGGAAATATCTTTTTGAAATAGGGTGCAATAAGAATTGCATTAACCAAGTCTGCGATGCTTTTGGGTTCTGTAGCCAGGGATGTGTGGATGGATATTGGGGACATTCATGTGATTCAGTATGCCATGTAAACTGTAAAGAACCGTCTTGTGACAGAAGTACTGGGCAGTGTGTCACCTGTATCTCCGGATTTTGGGGAGACACCTGTACAATACAGTGTTCATCGTTTTGTTACGAGGGAGTTTGTGGCAAAACTAAAGGTTACTGTACACAAGGATGCACGCAAGGACGGTATGGGGAAATCTGTGATCAAATATGTAGCTCTGGATGTAAAAATGGTACATGTAATCAGCAGACTGGGATTTGTCTCTATGGATGCAATCAGAACTGGTCAGGTGATTATTGCAACAGTAAGTATAATATTATAATATTATAATGATAATCTTGTAAATTTTTAAGGCACATCAAAATATTATTAATGTTGCCGTTTTGAACAACTTTTTGTTTTTCCTCTCTATTATGGATATGGAAATTATCATTTTTGCAGGAATGTGAAAAACCAACTTTATAGGTAAAAAGATATGCAAAGTCTTTTGAATACTAAATTATTTTTTGTAGCAAATATATATCGAATGTTTATTTATTTGCATACATCAATTTTATTGCATTGCAACATATGAATGGCATCAAATCTTTTGCTAATTTATAAATTAATATTTTGAATAGATTGGAATATCAATTTTACAAAAGAATGCAACGCCTAGTTTGTTACATTTTCATGTATAAATGGTTTAAATATACATTTTGAATAATTGACCTAACTTTGAATGTAATGATTCATTGTTATGTAAACAAGGCTCGAGTCTTTTACATGTACACGGTTACAAACAAGGTAAAGTAAGGAATTAATATTTCTTTAACACAAAAACTTAAATTCAAACAAGATATTTAACTGATTTAATGTGTTAATAAATAATAGAATCAACAGAAGATTGCAGCATTTGACTGATATTTGCACTAATAAATGACATGTATAGTCAATAACAAGACCTGAACTTTGTTTATAAATTCTGTGTCTTGCTTGTTACTCAATATTTGATTTTATAATTTTGACAAAACATTAAAATACCCATATTAACCGTTCTAAACAATCAAAAATGGAAAAAAATAAAATTAAAAATTTTGATCTCAAATTTTGTCTAGGTCACTTTAACCTATAACAAGTGCGCCAATTGGTAATAATCGAAATATGATTATTTATATGGACCATTTAAATATCGAGTGTTATTAGATATTAAGTGATGTTATTTATAATTGCAATGCATGTATTAAGGAAGTCAAAACCTTTCTTCACAGTATGTGAATCAACGCGTTATGGGCCAACCTGTTCTTTGGAATGCGCTGACAGCTGTGTAAACAATACGTGTAATAATTACACTGGTTCTTGTATGTATGGTTGCCAGGAGGGATTCTACGGATATCAGTGCGACAGAGACTGTTACAGTTGTCCCACAGGGTGTGACAGAATAACGGGAGAATGTATTGGAGATTGTCCTGTCGGCAGGTTTGGAAAATTTTGCAACAAAACATGCAGTAAAGATTGTAAAAACAGATGTAACAAAAACAATGGCAGCTGCGTTGAGGGCTGTGTACCCGGTAACTTTGGGGATTTTTGTAATGAAACGTGCGATGATCGATGTTTTTCTTGTTGTGAATCAAGGACTGAGAATAGTAAGAATATACTTATATTTGAAAAAAAAAACCCGCTATATTTCAAACATATCTATTATTTTTTATTCTTCGTTGTTGGATGTTAACAATGAGCAATGTCGATTTTACAGTTAAACCGATGCAGGATTCATGCACAGAAAACCTTTCCTTTCTGATAGGAGTATGTGTGGTTCTGTGCATAAGTGTCGTTGTGAACGGCTGTACAATTACATGGTAAATTAGTATTTTTTTTAATACGTTGTTAATTCCGTTCTACTTTTATTTGATTTGTTAACAATGTGTTAATGCTATTAAGAGAAATGATTGACAAATGGACCTAGAAAAAATGCACGAATAATTTTATATTAAATTTTGACATCCTCAACTTGTTGGGAAAACTAGCACAAGTTGCAGTATTACCCCATTGCACATATATAAGATGAAGTATAATTGCAGAACTTTTAAGATTAAGTTTTTTTTATACTGAAAGTTATTTAAATGTCAAATCAAATCGTATGCAGGGTTCGAAATTACCTTATTTTTAACAGATTGCTATACATTTATTCATTACATCAATTTAAGAATACAATCAATAAAATTCAATGTTTTTTTTTATTGCATTAATTTAGGATTTTAAGACAAACCGGGTGTAAACAACGAGGTGTTACGCAACAGAGGACAAAATGTGATTCGCATTCAAATGACTTCGTTTCACAACAAGGGATACATGACACGGCAGAGGACAACGCAGGGTACCAAGAATTAGGTCAAGTCAGTGGACCCTCACACTATGACCAGCTTAAAAGGTCACAATGATTTGACACTACATAATGATAAAATACAACGGCATTATTTTAATATTAGATTATTAATTTATGTATAAGTAGCATTATGGTCAACAAGAAAGGAATGAACTGAAGTTAATTTGATAAACGTAATGTATCTGCTTCATTTTAAATGACCAAGACGTGTTTATTTTGTACATATTTTCACGAAATTGCTTACATTTAATCAACTTATCTTCCGTTTTGACGATATAGACGTTCGCATTAATATCATTTTGCAATCGTTATATACCATCATTTAAACATTCTTCTCATTGTTATTCTCTTAACTTGCTGTTGATGTGGACAATTTTATTTCAAAATCGATAAGCCTATGTTAACAACTGAATACCGGTATATCTATCGATATCGATTGGCATTTGTAAACAACTAGATCAAATATTATATTTGAAAATTATACTAAGCATATCTTTACTTTTTGTTGTTATTGAGGATATCGATTCGATACATTATACAACTGTTGAAATTATTGTAAAATGTACAGGCTATTTGATAATATAAAAACTGTGGTATGTCTTTCCGATTATGTCAATAAATTCAAGTCATCCATTCTGCTAATGTTAATTAAGATTTTTGTTTATATTTACTACATTCTATTGATCTGGATTGAAATGTTTACATACTCCCTTTTGTAAACAAATAAACTTTAATTATTATATAATTTCCCAACATTGGTTTACCGATTCAGTTTGAAAGAATGATACAAGAAGATTGTAAATTTTAATGTTCAATTTAATTAAAAAAATGAAAATTGGATAGTTTTCTTAATTTTCCAATTGTGATTTTTATTCGTCGAATTTGATACCAAAACGAACAAGCTTTCCCCCTAGCTCCATCGCTCCTTCCAAATCGAAATCGGGAATTTTTTTGTCGAACACAACGGTTATTCGAGCTCTTCCGACAAGCTTTTCACAAATTCACTCCTCCAAGCCCGTTGGCTGCTAGTTTATTCAGGTAAAACTTGGTTGTCTCTGCATTTGATCGACAACCGCGCACTACATGTTGACATTTAACATTCTCTTCTGGCTAAAGCAGTATTTTTTTTTGTTAGAGCTGGGTTCAAATTGTCTGGTACTGAATCTTCGTTTTAAGAATACCCGGCCATTTTTTTCTTTTTTTCTTTCTTTTTTTTTTTTTTTTTTTTGCTGTAGAAAATAATAGAGATATCCCTTTTGCATATCGGGTTTCCTTCAAATAGATGTCAACTTTCCTTATTAATTACTCATCATTTTTTTATTTAGGAGATTTACCTTTCAAATTTCCTGTAATACGGTTCGTGCATTTGACAGGACCTCGGTTATCACTGCAAGCCTGTGTACCTGGCCTTAGGGTTGGCCAATCAGTCCTACATGTGTACAGTTTTTTACTTATACATGAAAAAGACAATGTAATTCTGTAAAGTTTACATCCCGATTTTTAAAGTATCCCTTTGTATATTTAAAAGCGCTACATGAATTTGTCGTTTTCGGTTTTGTTTTATAGAGATTTGATACAAATAACTTAATTATTAAAATAAAAACTCCTGTTGAATTTGAATAAAGGTTTATAATTGGTAAAATGATTTGACAATCTTTTGGGAAAGATGAAGAATATATAATCTAAGAATTCAAAAACCTAATGTGATAGCGTATTGTAAACATCTAAACGAAAATCTGATAATTATTTGCAGATCTTATTTTTACTTAAAGTACAGAAAAGTATATAATTACGTGCATTTTGAACACGATTGGTCACTTTAAATTGATGTCCGTGTTATCCGTACAATAAGAGTACCCTTCATGCAATATTTTGCTAACAAATCACTAAGTTCAAAACCTGGTATTTTTTTCACAAGTTGTCAGAAATCAAAATCCTAGCAATATGCACACCTCTGATATATGTACAATTGGTCTTCAGAAGACCAACTTTCTATCTCGAAAACTGAAGGAGAAGTTATCCGTACAATAAGGGTACCCTATATGCAATATTTTGCCCCAAAATGACTAAGTTTAAAACCTGGTATAATTTATTCAAAAGCTAGTATCTTTTTCATAAATAATACGAAATCCATATCCTAGCAATTTTCACACATCTGATGTATGTACAATAGATCTGCAAAAGAACAACTTCATGTCTTTAAAACTGTAGGAGGATTCATCTTCACAATGAGGGTACCCTTTTGGCAGCCGTCTGCCATTTTCATTATTTTAATAACCGTAGTTTCCCGTTGGAAAACCCGGTTAATAATTTTGGGGTGACCACGATAGAGAAAGTTTTAGGGTGATTAAGAATTTGTTGAAAATGATGTTTTCAAAATTCGATATCGTTTTGTTGTTGTCGATATCGTTGATATCAACAACAAAGTTGGTCATAAACACGTATGGATTTATTCAGGAGATTCCATTAAAAGACATTAGGTTAAGACGCCACGCATTATGCATCTATTCAGAGTTACTTAAGTATTGAATCATTATTTTTTGAAAGATATGGTCTAATAACTGCAACGGTGTGTGCATATAAATTGAATAACACGCGTTAGCGCGTTATGATAATTTGTTTGCACTCATCGTTGCAGTTATGAAACCACATCTTTCAAAAAATAATGATTCAATGCTTATATTTACGTTTTTTAAACATTTATTTCCTTCCCGCAAATATGATTTATTTTTAAAAAGCTCTGTCTTATTCAACGAGTAGTGGGAAATTAACGGATTTGTAATTTGTATTTACTTCTCACTTATTGAATATGAAGAAATTGAAAAAAAGAAAAAGCGATAATACCAATATTTTATTATAATGTTTGCACACCTAAAAAAGCTAAAATATACAAAACAATTTAAAAAGAAAAGAAACTCCATTAAAGATTGAAATCATTACTCTTATTTGATATGTTTTTCACAAGAAATCATAATCGTTCGCATCTGCTTACTTACTTATCCCTTTGTGCCTGAAGTGTGTGATCATAGTCTTAGTCATGAAACGTTATTTTGCCCCCGCGAAATTTTATCTTGTTCACTTTCACTATATTTAAATATATATGTAAAGAAGTAATGAAACATGTAAACATTTTACGTAGATTTACACGTACATGTAATTTAAAGTATGTTTAAAGCTGCTTGGTCCGATTTTTTTGTTAATACACTATCATATTTTTTTCCATACAAACCATTTATCTTAGAAAGTTATGGACTTTCTCCTATTTACACCAGCAGAATCAGTCTCCTTTCAAAGTTAGAAATATTCAAAGTAATTAAAAATAATTTCTCTTTGGGCAAACGAAAAAACAAATCAAAATGCATCACGGGAATGTTTAGAAAAGGAAACCGTTTGGTTTCGTCCCCCGAATGATTGGGGTTATCCAACCTGCATGCTATGCATTGATTGTAAATAAAGCAAACTTCAGAGATATTGGCGAACAAAACGTACACATATTTGTAATTTGTCTGATCATTTCGACCTTTATTTCAAGCGATGTCAAAGTCGTAATACAACCATACCCGGCTCGTCATCAGGGGTGAAATTTAACATGAGGCGAAATAACGCCGTACCCTTTTATCTCGTTTGTTTTGTTAGCAAAGTTTGTACGTAATTTTTCTTCATTGAAATTTGGCTTGATTGGCTGGAAAAGTACTGCAATGTCTATTATTATACGTAAACTAAGCATAACCATCGTTTAAAAGCGTGCATAAAATTTGAAATAAAATCGGACCAAGCAGCTTTAACTAAGACAGACAAACATATAAACGTTAAAAGCAAAACAGAATATCAAATGGGAAGGACCTACACATCAGTACTGAATTTGTGGACATTCGATTGTGTAATATGCTTTCTTCATACATTTACAGGATTATATTAATAGAAAGATGATGAGATTCGATATATTTAGATAATTGATTTAGCATATTACATCATCTCTTTCCCATACACCATGAAACACAGGATAAGTTTATTGAGGGCTAAGAGAAAGAACCCTTCACAAGGATACAGATGTAAAATCACTTATGCATCAATATCGTCTGTGATCACTTTCTTAAATATATGGTTCTTAAGAATTACGCTCGTGCATACACCAGCATATGTTTTTGATTACGTGTTTTCTCAACCCCTTCCCGTTTGATAAAACAAAATAATGTACATATACATAGACTCTGCGTCTTTATTACTACATACTGCTGAGTAAAAATCATAAAAAATATACAAAAAAGATTACATGTCAACATATGGAAAGCAATTATTTTGAGCTCAGAACATGACACTAAAACATTAAAAACAAAGCATAACACGCACTTATATAAAAAAAAATCTTTCAGCTAAAAACTAGGCTATAGTTTATATTATGTTACCAACACGTATTCACAGTCGGCAATAATGAATAGAAACAGAGATATTATATGTTAATATAGATAAACATACAGAACATGCAAGTAACTGGAGACCATACTATAATAACAGTCTTAATTATGACCTAAAAAAGGAAAAAAAAAAACAAACCAAAAGATTTTCGCCGATATTAAATATTCTTTTTTGGAAGCATATCTGAATGTTTCTTTTTTCGAAAACATTTTTAAGTAATTGCGCTTGTTCATATCATAAATGTGATAAGTAAATTGTACAAAAATCGTCTGCAATGCTCTGTTTTCCCTCAAATCAATACATATTTCTAAAATTCCGAATACTAAGATTTCACTTTTTTGCAGCAAAAGAAACTACTAAAGTTTTTGTTTTGCTCACTGCGATCACGATCAAACGCGTTTATACATGTTGTTCTTCTCTTCATCTCATTTAATTGACCAGATAGCTTCCATGATTTCAACCAATTTGCTTTAATCTTATAACAAACCCACTGACTACTTGTTTGATTACTAATAATTGTTAATTAACTAGGTTTTTCGCCCTTGGAGTTGATCGTAATGAGAAGATCCACTGGGTTGACCCATTTCTTGGTATTCGGCGTTGTCCTCCACTGCTTCATATATTTCTTGGTTTAAAATGAAATCCTGAGGAGGAGAATTACAACTCATCGCCTCTTGTTTTACGTCTTGTCCTTTGCATCTGTCCTGTATTGAAATCCTGTATCAATCAAATCAAATACTTTATACAGAGTTATTTTGGCCCCGTGTAATTTTCGCTCTTTTACACTTGCAAACAGTTTCGCCACGTCTTGAGTTTGCTCAGACACAGGTGTGATTAAAGATAGCCAATTGGATACATTGGAATTCGCACAGTCTTAAATTAGCCCGTTAACAACGAAGGCAAAAGGAGCGAATATTTACCTGTAAACAGTATATTTACTCTAATATAAGAGGCATATCTTAATACGTATGTACTACAGTATCGTACACCCAGGGCATTTGTAGTGTGTTTTTGTTTTAAATTATCTTAGTTTCATTAAAATCATGAATGCAGGAAAATAATAAAAGAGTACTATCGGGACTTAAAAAACAAATTAATTGATGACCATTTTACGTGGCATTGATTTCTTGGCATCTGTATTAAATGGTCAGACTGTCTTGTAGTGTACAACGTAAAGTAACCATATAAAGGAGCCACTGTGTACTACGCAATTTATGTACAGCTTACACAATATCTCGAGATTCTTTTTGTCAGGGGCATGACAAAAAAGTATTTTAAAGATTGATTGTAACCAACCAAACGTCACCAATGTCCCTCCCGAAACATGTCAACTAATATCAATATATCAGCTGGGTAGTTAATCTAATTATATGCCTTATAATTTTACCATTTAGAATTATATACTATTGATTCCATTTTTGGACCTTTCGCGAAACAACCATAATCTCATTTAAACAGTATTTCTAGCAAAACTTCATAGGTTTAATTGCAATAAAAATATATAACACGGGTGATACTCAGTATTAATAATTGAAAGTTAGGTGAAATATACATGCGTTAACCCTTTTAGTGGAAATTTTATAGGAAATGTAATACTAAACATACCATATTATCATGTAGCCGTTGACGATGAGACTGATAATAAGAGCTGCAATTACCCCATACAAAATGAACAGGATTTTCAAGTTTGAATCCTTCAATTTCTCACCTGTTAGGACAAGATAAGATATGTGTAGCACTATTACATTATATATATATATATATATATATATATATATATATATATATATATATATATATATATATATATATATATATATCGGGTGAATTACAAGTGTCCTCCCAATAACCAGACTTACAGCTGATAAATTGTCCAGTTTTGCTGTCACAGTTTTGACAATTTGCAGGACATTGAATATCACAAGCAGGTCCCCCGTATCCGTCTTTACACCCATTGGTACAATTACCAGAGTCATCGCAGAGATTACCTCGGCAAGTTGTCTTACACCCTAAATTTGATACAATATAATGCATTTTAGAGTAGTTCAAAAAATACATGCCTCATACCGGCACCGTCCAATTTTCAAACAATTGTCGTTTTTTGGCTAAATAAGTGTGGAGGAAATTCGGTTAAAAAGTTTTTAAAAGGATTACTCCAATAAGTAATGAAAATCGAGACGTTTAAAATAATGTTCAATAATTTAATTTTTGGTCTAATCGGGTAAATAGACGCATCGGCGTATCACTTATATCACTACTGAATTCAAAATCCACTGATATTCCCAAAAATTGACTGACATTGTCTGACATCTACTGTATAACCACTGTACCCTACTGTAAATCTTCTGTACACCCACTGTACAGAGCTACTGTACCCCACTGTACAGAGCCACTGTACTCCACTGGACAGCACAGTACCTACCCACTGACCAGCACTGTACACCACTGTACGGGGCACTGACCAGCACTGTACCCCACTGTACAGGGTACTGACAAATACTGTACACCACTGTAACCCACTGTACCTAGTATGTTTTAATAAGTTATTATGTTTAAACAATGAATTGAATATTTACTTTATTTGAGACCAAAATCTGGATTTTTGTTTGATTATTTCCTAATGCTTACAAGAGAAAAAATGGGCTTCTATTTCTTTAAGTTCATATATAATTACATAATTACATGCGCGGTCAGAATTCTTTCCAGGGAAAGGGCAGGGATACTTGTTTTCTGGGGGAGCTTAAACATATTTTGGATAGTTGTACTATGTAAGTTTAAAAGATTTGAATTATCCTCTGACCCCCCCCCCCCCCCCGAATCCTCCGATCCACGCATGTATTTATCTAAAAACTCGGAATCCAATTATCATACAAAATATAGCAACTTATTCAATAAAAAGGGGGAAATATTTTTATATATTTCAAAATCAATGTTTTAGTAACTAAACATCTAGTTGATTCTTTTTTACAATGAATTTCATTTAATCAATATTGTCAAATAAATATTAGTATATATGTTACATTAAAGTTTTAAAATTCACAGAATTTAAAACTATGAATTACAATTTATAGATAGTTTTAAATTATCTGAATTTTAAAACTTTAATGTAACATATATGTGGAGGACGGACAACTTTTATAACGATAAAAAAAATTCCACCATATTGCTCAACATACTGACTTTTTTTTTCAAAAGAGAGAAGATAACTGGTCTGGACCTTAAAATGTCTTTGAAGTTTTACTTCATAGGAAGATTAGCGAGTCAGTATCTGTGTATAGTATACATACTTTCAGTAGATCAAAAGGTGTGAATGTCCCAATATTCAACCTTGTAAATTGTCAGTCTGACACCTTGTTCAAGATATTATGTAATTCCCTTATAAGGGTATTTGTGGTCTTTAGATTATTAAATCCATTTGAAATAATTTTTTTTAAAAGCATAACATGTATGAATAAACGAAATACTCTTTATATTAATCATTTTAAATGCGTTTTTTTTATTATTTAAATCAAGTCGGATATTAAACATGTTAAACATTTATAAATCCTCACCCCCCCCCCCCCCAGTCGCCTTTATCAAAATAAGTATTGTGTTAAATTAAAGATGAAATATGGTGATAACGAACAGTGTTCAAATAATATTTCACCCTATTACGGTACTTTTAATTATATACTTTTGAATTTGAACACTGTTCGTTATCAACATATGTAATACATATACATGTATCTTCTCTTGCACAGCTAAGAATGTGATGATATACATGAAGTAACAGTTTTAATAAGAAAAAATATACCCCCTCCTTCCCCCTCTCTCTCTCTCTCTCAGGTTGTAACTATTCTCCAAAGTCAGGAAGGCATACATAAGCCCCCCCCCCCCCCCCCCGCAATATTTTTGCTGCATCACAATTTAATTTTAGCATCTCTTCAATTATAAGCGACACCTTAATTAATAGGCAAGCATGTTTATTTTCTCTTTCCGTAATAAGTGAATTGTGTAAGGGTCGGATAAATGAGAAAAATAGTTTTATTATTCAGTAATTGAAAATACGCAATTTATTTTTGAATCATGTTGAATGTATATAACCTAATAAATTTCACGACGATGAATGAGCATGCAGCCCAAAACATGCATACAATTATTTTTTTTAAAACAAACTTATGAGCTATTAAAGCTTTATTTACTTATTATACACTCAATTGGAACTTGTTGCACGAAAACGTCACTCCATGGAAAACGAACTCCATTAGTTGTCATCGTATAATGGCTGCTTTTACATTCAAGTGAATATTTTTCTGATCGTATGGTTTCTTATACAATTATATTTGTTAAAATTAACGTCTTAAACGATGTCAAGTGCTAAACACAATGAACTTGTTTAAATCTTTAAAGCAGAATTAGTTTACTGAATTTTTTTTAATTGTGCATTACACACGTGCTCGGACGACATTTCCGTATAAAATCGCTTCGTATGGTCATAAAAACAAAAAGATATTCAAACTATGACGAACTCTGACTTGTGTAATATTTGCTTCCTGTGTATAGTGATTAGCAGCGTTCACGATCGCAGGTAGATCGCTTTCACACCTCTAGAAATTAAACCCCGCCCTCACCTGAGATTTACCACCCGGTAAAAAAGTTCGGCCTTTAAAACGTTTTTTCTTCTGGTTTTTTTCTTCATTTACTGAAACCAGTATATTGTATCATAGCAAGCATTTCAAATCTTCTATAAAATCTCTCTCTCTCTCTCAATGCTAACGTACAAATATTTTAGTATTTAAATAAAGTACTACCGGTAACATGTAGTAATGTTGACAGCGGCTAAATCTACATATTGGCATTAAACAAATTAAAGTTTGTATTAATCTTTAGTTTCGGGATAATGTCCACGGATTCAAATGATTTGAAGTTCGTTATTCAATGATTGTCTTAAAAATTCTTAATGATTGAAAGTCAACGCTAAAAAGTAATATTTTATATCGACAGTGTACTGTCTCCTTCTTTGTGTATGTCTACAGAAAACAAATCTTTTGTCTCTCTGGGAACAGCGAAAAACCCGGAACTAACAGAAAGGCTCAGACTATACACACGGCCGGGTGACTGTGTCAAGGTGTGAAAACTGACCACCTATGTATATGTGTTGGGGCCTAGGAATAAATAGATGTAAACGTCGGGGAAATACACTGTTAAAACAAAAAATCGGAATTTTCACTTTTGATTAAAAAAATCATTATGGTTGCCGGGTGCATTGGGATCATAATCATTTAAAATCTGTCTTAAAAGATTATTATAATTTACTTACATGTAGGACTAGTTTCATGTAATGTTTGCACAAAAGTGGGATTTATTATATCTATTTAATAGTGATAACACATCGAGGTCAAAATTTTAAAAAAATGCATTAATTTTTATAACCGAATGCTTAACATGAATCGCTTCGACATAACACAGTACTGCAAGGGGTATCAAGTGGATTCGGGAAGAAAAAGGGGGGGGGGGGGTGATATTATCCATATAATTACATTTCATTTTTCGACTTAAAGTTTGGAGATATTTTTCTAAAACCACGGAGTTGGTTGGCAAAAATAAACGTAAGACATTAAGAACAATAATCGATATGTAAAAGAAGCAGATTAATAGACAATCAATTTCTTATTATTCTAATCGATTTCTGATAGATGGATCTCTCTCTCACTCTCTCTCTTTCTCTCGTGTGAATTTTCTAGTGCTAAAACTTGAGGCCCCGAGTCAAAAAGGTATAAGCACGTTAAAATCCCGTTGAGGCATTGCAACCGCCACTTCCAACATAGATTTTATTGTGAACTTTTCTACGCTTGCAAATGACACCAATACAATATTGTCAGAAAGTGATATACCTGTAATCTGCCCCCCCTCTCTCTCTCTCTCTCTCTCTCTCTCTCTCTCTCTCTCTCACTATACAAAAAAGTGTGTAGCGTAGGGCATTTTATATATCTTATTTCTTAAACATTTAAAAGTAAATCATATATTAAGAAAACTGCACATCTACGCATACTACAACATGTTACAACCTTCCTTGATTTAAATCCTTCCTTTTATTTCTTGCTGAAATTACATGTAATGATATAGTTAATTACCGCTTAATATGTCACTGATTATGTTTAAAATTTATAATGTATTCTGCAGTAGGTGGTATTTTGTAAAATTAAAACCCGACATTTGCAATGTATATTTAAATATTTTAATCAAAAGAAATCAATTAACAAATGAGCTAGAAACTCGCACGCTATCTTCGAAATGTACCTGTGTAGTCAAGCGGGCAGTCATGATATTTGGACATGTGTACAAAAAACAAGGAGGGATATTTTCGAATGACTGGCAGAATGAACATAATGACATGTACTTAATAAAGAAAACGTATTAAATAAATTTAACGACCTGTTGCATTCTCCTGTCAAGTTATCTGTATACATAATAATAATGCTTTATACAGCATAATAAAAATAAATATCGGAAAAAAAAAGATACTGAAGATTTAAGAATCTGATTTTTTTTTTCTCAAATTAATAGTACAGTGCCGTACAGTGGGGTACAGTGATGGTCAGTGCCCGGTACAGTGGCGTACAGTGCTGGTGAGTGCCCTGTACAGTGGGGTACAGTGGAAGTCAGTAGGACTGTACAGTGGTGTACAGTGGAATACAGTGCTGTTCAGTAGAAATGTACAGTGGGGTACGGTGTTAGTCAGTGAAATGTACAGTGAGGTACAGTCAATGTACAGTGGATGTCAGACAATGTCAGTCAATATTTGGGAATATCAGTGAATTTTGAATTCAGTAGTGTATATTATATCATGAATACTACTCTTTAAAAAAGAAAAAGAAAAAAAGAGGGGTACTGGTAGGATCTGCACGAAAAAAAATATGTCTCCTCTTCTCAATTATTATGTTAATAAAATAAATATTCAGATTCAGACATCTGTGCCCTGGACCACCATCCATACGGTGAAAACGTACCCTGGATAAATACTTATTGATCGTGTAATAGGGTATGGGTTCAAGGCTGAAAAGGGAAACATACTATTATTGGATAATCCTGTGCGCATATGTATAGTAATACCTTGTTTTAAAATTTAAATTGGAAAGAAGATCTCATTTGATAAATAAAAATAGAGAATAGGTGTGGGAGAAAATGAAGTTCAAGAAAATGTTTGTACAAGCCACGGGCCTCCTTGTAATTAACCTTACGATATTATTGCTCAGACGACGGTTAGCCGTGTGTAAACATATAATTGATATCACTCATACTAAGGACAGTATGGACAAATCTTGAAATTTAATCACTTAGCTATAGAAATAAATTTACATACTGGAAAAAAAAATGCTATAGAAAATTAAACAGAAAAACTAAACCTTGCGTGGAAACATTCTGAGATCGCGTAGGTTCAAGTTTATAAAACAATAATCACCGATGGTATAATGTGGACACATTAAGGACTTGTGTGTATGTTAGTTTTAATAAATTGAAATGCGCGATATTAGATCATTAAAATACACTAGAAAATCCGTATATGACATTATGAATAGTAGGATTAGGTTTTGATACTTGGGATCATTTTAAAGTTGAAACGTTGTAATTTTCTGATAATTTACTGATGAATTGCGTACCACAGGATACATTTGTGCCACTCAGTCAACTGAATATTAACTGAAAGGTCAAAAGAGGTAACTGAATGGCAGAGTTATGCCATTCAGTCAACTTTTAGTCACATTTCAGTTGACTGCATAAATGGCAGAGATTCATCCTGTGTTATATTTTTAAAAAATAACAACCGCGGTATATCCTTGCATGATTTCGGCAGAAACTCTCTGGTCATTGATTCGTCAAATTTAAACTTGAATTTGGTTGCCCATAGCTTCTATTTCACATAGTTCAAGGATCGCACCTGTAATATGATCATCTTCAGGTGCGTCGTACACTAAAAAATCAGATATACTTGTATGATTGATAGTAAAGAAATTCATGAATAATATACCATAAATCTCTATTTCGCAGACTTCAAGAACAGGACCAAATTCACCATATTTATCGTCCTCAGGTGCGTCAAATGTGGTCTCCACAATGACGTATCTAGCTGTGTGTTTACACGGTATGTCTATGATGTTTGGGGGGAGACCGTGAACCGTTGTATAGTCTGTGTAACATCGAGTTCTCTGTGTCGTTGTTGTTTCTGATGCTGATGAGTTCGAGACATCTAGGTAAAATTGTCTGAACCGATATTGCTTCCAAGATGATGATCCATAACCTATTCAAACAAGAAGCCAATATGCCTTAACGGTCAACGGAGTACCATAGCCCATACACAAACTTGTCTCGGAGTCTCATATATGCACTTAATTGAGGTTCATTGTGGAGTAGAAAAATTATAATATTATAAAATTATCTTCCTGTCTGAGATATTTCATAGAGAACTATTATAGCTATTTATTACATACTTAGCAATAAATACAAGTGTTTGGCATATGTGATACAGCTGAAATCAGCCCTTGGCCAATATCCATCCCTCGGGCTGAAATTGGAGTCTCGGGCTGTTTCAGGCAATGAAAAAGGGTATGTATTATTCTTAAAGGTCCTAAGAGAGTGAGTGTATGACCTTATATTAAAAAACGTGCTGAACTTCTTTAGAAAGTATTTCTCCCACATTTGCATTTTAATACAATGGTTTTTATGTGTATATGTTTTCATACATAAACTAAAACAAGGTGGATAGTATACTAGTTATAACTTTACTATCAACAAGTCTACTTGTTTATTAAATAAACTAGAACTGTCCTAATGGGACTAATACCCCCGCTAGGCTAATTTCAAATGGGACAAATAATTGAATTGAATAATAAAGGTTTGGAACACATACAAAAAAAAATTTCTAGAATTGTAAAAAAAAAAAAAAAAATTAGTTAACAAAGAAAAATTAAAATCAAAATTGTCAGAATTTCACTGTAAATACATATCTATAACATTAATACATTTACAAATGTATGTATTTGATGATATATTTTTTTAATTTAATTGATTTAAAGAAAAACCAACAAAATGACAATAACCCCTCCCTTTGCAGTGAATAGAAATACCGGTAGCCAAGCAATGCTCTTCTGTTGATAAAACTTTCAATATCTTTCTAATAAGAGTCTTGACAGATGCAATTAGTTGTTTCAAATTTTCCTCACTTTCTCCTATGGCACAATGGAACTCCATATCAGAAAATTGATCCCATAGGACTATGATTTTCTTTGATGAACTTGTTAAATTTAACAAACTCCCAAAACATTACCATACTATGTAAAAATATGTAAAAAAAGAAAATTTAATATTACAAACAATTTTAAAATTGCCAAAACACTACAATCATATCAGTAATTTTGAATTTCATTTAAATTAATGCCCAATAGTGTCACTTCATCAATTTACTTGACAAATAAATTTAAACAACCCCTAAAAATAGTTTAACTGCTTTATTAATAATTATATTATTTATTTCCTTATAATGATAGACCTTTTGGTTTACATGAAACAGTTTTAAAATAGCCCCAAAACCATCACCCACTTTACAGATTATCAATTTCCCCTAAACACATGCTCCATCTGAACCATGGCTCAGATAATGGCTCCCTTGGGACAAATGAATTCAGCCACACTTGTCTTTGATGTTCTTATTAGCTCCTAAGAATTTATCATTGACAAACAAAAACTTTGCATTGTCAGTTGATAGAATACTTATAAAAAATAAAAAAAATTTATTAATTAAGACATAAAGACAAAAAACTCCATCTGGATGTATTTATATAAATATATTTTAGAGTGTTTTCTATTAATTAATTAATAAAATCTGTAAGGATTACCTCCCTTACTTTTCAACATTAGTGTACAATATATAGAATAAGGAAAATGAAAACTGTCATAAAATCATTAAATCTTGTCTGATCTTAAAAAAAATTGCAGGTGCACATCTTCAGATGGTGTTCAACATATGTACAAATTTTCAAACTGTTCCATGCAGTAATAAAAAATTCTATAGGGGGGACAAAGTTGCGTCTACAGACAGACGGACAGACGGACAGACGGACAGACGGACGGACAGACAGACGGACAGGGTGAAACCAATATACCCCCCTAAACTTCGTTTGCGGGGGTATAAAAAAAAAACTTTTTGTTTCAAATGATAAAATTGTTTGCATAACTCTTTTGACCATACAACTTCTTAATTACATTATATTCAATAATTAATTACTAAATATAACCAAGCAAAGGGAGATAACTCAATTTTGAAGAAGAAGCAAGGCAAGATTACCCCATTAAGTGTTAAAACCCTCTTCCCTGAACTCATTCCAGATGCTTTTACAATATCTTATTTGTAACTTTGATAGATAGCTTCATTATTTTTCTTTTCAAAACATGTAAATTAACTCACGTTGCTTTGAAATTCATGAGCAGAATAAAATAATAAGACAAATACATACACCTTCTTTCCCAGCTATAACCCTTGCCTTACATGCAGGTGAATGCAAAAATATTCCTACAAGTGACAGGTTAATATTTTTTTCTAAGTATGCAGTTAGTTCCAGGCGTCATGAATTTCACAATTTAGGTAGAGGAGTCCGTAGACATTAAACATGTATCCATGCCTCCAATTTTATTCAAATACTTATGGGAGTAGAGAAGAAGATTTTCTACGATTTAATACATTTTCACTTCATGGCCAAAGTGGCTTCATCCTAGAGCCTGAACCCTTGACCCAGGAGCCATGAATTCCACAATTTTGGTAAAGGGCTTCATAACCATGCATTCATTTTTTTCTCACATGAGTGGGAGTAGAACAGATTTTTGAAAATTTTGATTCTTTTACCATAGATATGCTTCACACCAAAATTGATAGCAATTGACCTTGTAGTTTTCAAGAAGTTAACAATGTTAAATTTGTTAACGTACAACGCACACCGCACAACGAAGGACAAAAACCAATTGCAATAGGTCACCTGAGAGACTCAGGTGACCTTAAAATGTAAAGAACATTTGAATTACACAGCTAGAGTCAATATCTTCAATGTTCCCAAAAGTGCAATATTTAGAAGAAAACTGTATTTTTAAACAAACAAACCTGGTTTCCCTTTACGATAGATGGTTACTAGCAGGGCAGATTGACATGCTTCGGTGTTTTAGTTGCCTGGGACAATGAATGAACACATTGCATCTACTACAAATTCACCTATTTTGAAAGAATTCATACTGACCTATCTGCTTATACTTTGTTTAATCGTTTACACACTATGTTTCCAAATAAGATTCTTAAAGCTGATTAAACCAGTTTTTGTATCAAATTTTGTGTACGCTTTTATTCGATGGTTATGCTCAATATGTGTATTATGATAGACATTGCAAAATATGTCTGTAGGAAGGTATGATTGTATTACGAATTTGATATTGCTATATACAAAGGTCAAAATATTTAAGCAAATTGAAAATAAACTTGTGTACATTTTGTTCACATATATTTCTGTAGTTTGTTTTTACAATTGATACATAATTTGTGGGTTAAATAAACCTAATTATTCATGGAACGTACCCGAAGGGTTCTCTTTTCTGACCATGCATACGGTGCAATTGGCTTGTTTAGAGATTTTTTGAGTTCCTATAGCGTATTTTTTGTTTTATTTACTTTGAATATTTCTAATATTCTAAGGAGACCAGTGGAAATAGGCGAATGTATATAACGTTTTAAGATAAATGGCTTGTAAGGAAAATCTTTTGATAGAGCAATAGCAAACAAAAAAAAGGACCATGGAGCTTTAAGTCAAACCTAAGCACATGGTTTTAAAACAAATTGACTACCTATATTACCATAATCTACCATAATATATATATATATATATATATATATATATATATATATATATATATATATATATATATATATACACATCTGAAATAGAATGTTGGGTGGATATGTTTTAAACAATCAATGTAATTAAATTTAAATCATACCTTCATTTCTACTACGGATTTTTACGTTGTTTATGCTATAGAAATGTCCAAAGTCCACCTGTAGCCATGCCTCTGTTTCATTTGTATTAGTTTGGGCACAATTAATGTAGTCAGTTTGTAAATTGCCATCATTAGCAAGTGATGCATTGTTTATCTTGTAGGTCGAACTTTGGGAGAGAACTGTTGTGGGCCGTCTACATAGATTTTCTTAAAAAAAAATACAATGCAGACTATGTTAATAGAATCCAGTAGGCCTTAGCGATCACCTGAGTAGCATATAACCCATACACAAACTTGTTGAGAAGTGTCATATATTCATTTATTTGGGTTTCATTCTGGAGTAGAAAAATTATAAATTTGTAATGACGACCATCTCCCTGTCTGAATTATGGTGAAAGATTTGGTCTACAAAATCATGGATTCGGTTTTCCTTTCAGGTGTGTGAAAGTAAAGAAGATATTTTTAAACATTATACACATTAACACCTATACATCCATTTTAGCCCTGCCCTAGAGTCCAAACCCATACTCCAGAGGACATGAAATTTAAAATTTTAGTACAGGACATCCTGGGAAGCATAATTATGAAGTCAGTTTTTCATACAGATGTGTGAAAATAGGGAAAAAGATTTTGATATAGTATATACATTAACAATTAACACTATATTGACATATTGCCCCCCCCCCCCCCCAAATATCCCCAACCCCTGACCAAGGGGTCATGAATTTCACAGTTTAGGTAGAGGTAAAGACGAAGATTTTTTAAAGATTTATTACATTTTACATTTCATGAATTTCACAATTTTGGTAGCAGGCTTCATGGACATCATAATCATGCATTTAGTTTTTAACAAATATATATGGGAGTAGAGAAGAAGATTTTTTAAAGATTGAATACATTTTTAGTATATGGCCATATTGGCTCCACTCTATAGCCAGAACCACTGACCCAGGGGAATGAATTATTCCGCAATTTTGGTAGAGGGCTTCATGGACATCATAATCATACATTTAGTTTTTAACAAATGTATTTGGGAGTAGAGAAGAAGATTTTCTAAGATTAAATACATTTTTACTATATGGCCATATTAGCCCCACCCTAGAGGCAGAACCTCTGACCCAGGGGCCATGAAATTCACAAGTTTGGTAGACGGCTATATGGACATTATAACCATGAAACCAGTTTTTTCCTCACATGTGTTGAATGAAGATTTTTGGAAGATTTTTGAAACTTTGGCTTTTTTTTTTGCATATTTTGCCCCACTTTTGGTGCCCCAGGGGTAGTAGAGAATTTCACAATTTAGATTCCTTTTACCATAGACATGCCTCACACCAAAAATGGTTACAATTCGCTATGTAGTTTTTAAGAAGAAGTTCAAAATGTAAAATTGATAACCCACGACGCACGGCGACAGAACGGATAGCAATAGCAAGGCCTAATGGAAAAAAGCTATGACTTATACAATACAATATAGGCTATGTTACATCGCACTTTGAAAAATTACGCACCTTGAAATGCACATTCTTTTTCAAAGTGCGTTAAACTTGGCACTTTGAAAAAAAAGTGCGTTGATATCGTCGATATTAATGCACTTTGAAAAAAAATGTTCATAGTTTAGTGAAAATAGTTGATAGTTTTATAAACAATTAATGATTGTTTTAACCTTGCTTAGCTTAATGTGATATATTTAAAGAAGAACTCATTGCATTATCAGCTAACTTGACAAACAGTTTCTAGATGAGATTTTTATTTCTTTTCTCATACATGTAAGACAATATCGACAATTTACACAAAAAAAACTCCGGAGGTTAAATTATCCAAGTAGTAGTTATTGTATATTTATGATGGTGTATCCTGAATTATTTGGACGAAAGGCGGTGACGAGTGCGAAGCACGAGTCTCCGCCCTTCGTCCAAAGAATTCAGGATACACCATGATAAGAAATCAATAACTTTCTTGTATCATGGGCCAGTTAAAAAATCAGTGAGTGTCTTGTGACAAGTGTTTGATGCCTGATTTTCAATTTAACCAAAAGTAAGTGTCTTAATAAGCGTTTCTGATGCGTGATATTTATTTTGACCAATAAAAAAATGATTTCGTCAAGTGACCGCGTGCATATTCTCATTTTCCCGCCAGTATATTCTTCGACGCATTGTTTGACCGGCTGAGAAGATGTCTGGTTGCAGCTTTCCCACAGTGATCACGGGTGATTTACGAGATTTGGGCCTGCATTTGTTGTCAAATGACGAGGACTTAATTTTATCTCAGGCCTTCGAAGAAATAGAAATGAACTATTGTTTTGGAGAAATTAAACTTGAAGATTATTTCATGGATTTTGATGCAGACAAGGAGAATCTTATGAATTTTGACATGAGCTTCGACGCAGAGAATTGCAGGGTTTCTGGCATGGACGTAGACGTGGTGACAAAAAGTGAACATTTTCAAATCCCCGAGGAGCCACGATTTGGTTGTGAAGTTGACGAAGAGGAAATTCAAGCTCTGATAGAGAGTCAAGAAAATCGCAACACGAACAAAAATACCCGTTGGTCATATAACATATTTGAAAGTTGGCGGCGTGAACGAAACGCGCAGTGTCAAGGGCTGGAACTCTTAATACCAGAAATCGAAACCATGGTGCAGCTTAACTTTTATTTAGGACGCTTTATTATGAGAGTACGCAGAAAAGACGGTAAAGAATATTCTGCAAAAACTCTTTATTACATTAGCTGTGGTAGTTTAAGATATTTACGTGATGGTGAAATATATGACAAAAACTTTCTCGATGCGGCGGATCCAAGATTTGCAGGGTTTCGAAAAATTATGTACAGTGAAGGATGCATTAAGCAGAGGAGTTGGAGGGAAAACAAAAGAAGCTGACCCCATACTTACGGAAGATGAAGCAGTAAATTGGGAAATGGAATATTTGGGATGAACAACGCAGAAACCATTCAAAACACTGTGGGGTTTTTTTACTGTTGCAAGTTGTTTTGGTTGAGGGGGCAAGACAAACATCATTCTTTGGAATGTAATCAGTTTCTTCTTGGTGAGGATAACCGGGGTAAATTCATTGAGTTCACGGTCAGGTCAACAAAGACATTCAATGGAGGACTCGCTCACAAGGAACTACATAACAAAGAGATACGACACTACTGTCAGACTGGTAAGTCGATCAACACCCCCCCCCCTTTCCCCGTTTTCTTCCGTTTTTAAGAAAATTCCGTGCTTAATTAAGCTCTGATTCTTATTTAAAAGAATGTTAAGTACAGCTATAATTAATTGAAGTTTTTTGTTTTCTTTATAAGGGGACAACTTGCAGGTTCGCCCCCTCGTTACGGCTCGCTACTAGTCGGTGTTAATTAACTAAAATCTATGATGAAGGTAATCTTTGAAAAAGCCCGTCTTAAAGGAAACTTTACCAACCATTCCGGAAAAAGAACATGCGCAACGGCCATTTATCAGAAAGGAGTTAGTTGATGAACAGGAGATCATGGGTCGAACGGGACATCGGTCAGAACTGGGAGTGCGGGCCTACAAATGTGGAAATGCAGATATTGCATGCACGGTCTCGAAAGCATTAGATCATTCAGAACCTAAATGTCCAAAGAAAGAACCGGAGGAAGTTTGTGGATATATCTAATAAAATGAACGTACGCGTCCCTGAGAAAATGGAAACTGGTGCACGTGGTAGCTGTACTTCCTCATACAACAACTGCACGTCCATTTCATATCAGTAGTTGAACTTTTTGACATTGCAATTATCAGTTTATGAGAAATGTAATGTTATGTTTTATTTTAAGTGACAAAAGATTGTCTTTATTAAAAAAACGATTGCGCAAGTCAGAAATTAAATGTTGAAATTACCTTGATGTTCAATAATTTATTAACACGCACAGTTTTTGTTGGCCCCGCCCGTCGGTGTATTTCCAGTTATTGTACACTTTACTTACAAAGAAAAACACCGCAGCCATGATACAATATGACATAAACTTCATCGCTTAGCAACTGCATTTTCTTTTCTTCCTTTTTTGAGCATGCAGCAAATTTACCTTTTATCTAGTATACAGGGCTATGCCCGAACGAATATGATATGATATGATATTATATATATATATATATATATATATAAATATATATATATATATATATATATATATATATATATATATATATATATATATACATATATATATATATGTGTGTGTGTGTGTGTGTGTGTATGACAAATTGAGATCAATGTATAATATATTTCAACTGACTTATTGCAAATATGATGATGAGAAAAAAGGATATCTTCGTTCTGTTTATCAAAAACAATATGATCTTTTAGAAGATAAGTGCGAGAAAATTGACCTACATGCTATTGCTTGTTTTTAAGTTTATAATAATTTAATGTTCGTTATTGTTAATATTATCTCTTTGAAGTGATTTATTTAATTTGAATATAAAAAGAGGGTTACTGAGATTCTTTAACATACCAATGGAAAAAATTATTGTTCGACCAGCTCGTATTTCAATAGTATAGCATGTACTTACACAGACCTTATTTCTTTTTCAAATCTTAATTGTTTACCCAAAGTTGCTGAATATTATATACTAGTATTTTGGAAGAAAAAATGAGGGGAAGGGGACCTTCTTCTTTTAATCAATTAAATGATGCACTGGTATTTGACCTGTATTGTTGGTAAACCCTCACTCTATCCCCGTTCTTAATACGTTAAATTAGATTCACGAGTGTTAACAAATCATCATACTATCCACAAATTAGATATTCAGTTCCAGAATTTGTTGTATAAAAATGTTTTTTCATTGTGCGTTAAGAGTCTCAATAATAAAAATGTTGATGTACATTCATAACGCACTTTGAAGATTTTTTTTTTCAAAGTGGGTTAACTTGGTTTGTAATTTAACGTATTCTAAAAAAAATCAAAGTGCGTTGATTTTGTCCAAAATAAACTCACTTTAAAAAAAAAATTTCAAAGTGCGTAATTTTTCAAAAGTATAAACACACATATGCATAACAACACTAATTCATTAGCTCTTCAACGCGTCAATTTATCATTATTAACGTGAGTTAATGAAACTTTAGATACACTAGGGAACTTGCAAAAATTTATTAAATCCAGTTCTATCAGTGTTATGGTATCTTTTCACTCACCCAATCAGAGCTTTACTGTATGGTGAATTCATTTTATAGACACTCTTAAGTCTTTATAGATTGTTTTATATTGTTAACACATATTTACAAGTGATTTTATTTATTTTAGAAAAAAAAACATGAAAAGTTTTATCATAATCAGTAGGAATAAACATGGTGTTAATAATTGTGTTCTTTTAAGAATTTTATAAAATTTTACTATGATGTTTGTCGAATCATGCCAACAAACGTTCGATTACAAAAACGCTACTCGTTATCACGGAAAAGTTGCACGGTCAGTGATGGGGAAAGAAACCTAAGATTAACTTAGTTAACGTAAAGTAAATGAAAGGGACATTGTGATTTAGAAACCAAAAAGTAAAGGGACACTACGCAGCACTGTTAAGGTTTACTTTGTGGTCGCACCGACCAGAAATGATCTTAAAACAAGAATTATACCAATAAATCTTATCTATTTTTCTTTTTTGATTCAAAATGTGGTTATTTTTAGAGCGTGTATTATTTCTATTTTAGTTCGATGTATTTGACACTGGGAAGCTTATCTAAGTCCGCTTTTTACAAGGGCATACACTTACGAGAAAACCATGCAAAAGGTGGTGGGAGCAAGGTTCTCTGATTAACTTCATATTTTGTGTGTAACAGTGTGCATCTATATGAATTAATTTGCCACAAATGTTTTTTTGATGTGGTCAGTCTAAACTTGGTTCTGCAGCACTGTTACTAAAAATATCATTTTGACCCTTTTAGAATAAGATTTTGTATAATTCACCAAATTATTGTTAAGAATTCTGAGTTTAGTTTAAATACGAATTCAAAAAGTCATTTAGAGTGAACACTAAAAAGATACACTTGTGTAATTCATTTTGTGAGAATTCCCATATTTTCTTTCTGTTAAGTGCAGATAGGTCACGAATCTGGCATGTTTCCAACTTTTTGTAAAATTGTAAAAATATACATTTTTTAAATGCTTAAGAGTCAGAAAATGGCACTTTAAATTCACTAAATCTGTTTCTAGTTATAAAAGGACATTTATCTTTACAATATATCAAAAATCAATCTTTGGACTCTCAATAATATTGCAAATATATTGTCTTAAAGTTGGACATTTTTCTGCTTTTAAAACTCTCTAGAATCTGTAGTTTGGCGTGAGCTTTACATTGTCACATGTATATTATGGGTAAAAAAACCTGGCATATTCGCGAGCCAAACAATATTTTACTGAACAAAAGGGTTGCTTCAACACATTTCAGTTTTTTTTAAATCAATGCCATTAAAACACGAGAAATCATGGGAAATGGAAATTTAAATATACATGTAAGCTGAAGTGGACTTATTTGCCAGTGCTACACATTAAGACAAGCAAAGTGCCCATTTGATACACGAATGAATAATTACAGGGGCAAAACTACAACCCCCCCCCCCCCCCAAAAAAAAAAAAAACAAACCACAAAACCAAACAATAAAAACCCCAAAACAAGACAAAAGGATCACCTCCATGAAAAAAAAAAATGATTACAACATATCTTTGTTGAATTTAACAGACGATTTTTTAAAATGTGGAAGTGGTGTGGAACCAATTGCCAATGAATGTCCATCACATAAATTATCATTGAATAAGGTAGATTTGGTAATTATTTTTGTCCGACAATATAAAGGACTGAACTTTTATTGTTTGAGGGGTAGAGGGACCCGATATCAAGCCTAAAAATGTTAATAAAGATATGATACATCATAAATTACGCTCAAAATTTGTAAATATCAGCAGAATACCAGCGTAATATAATATAGAGACACATTTTTATTAGCAATTCATTTTTTCAATTTTTTTAATCACAAAACAATAAGAGAGTGTAAAAATTTTGACTTTTTTATTAGACTGCTTCATAACTCTGGGACCAGGTCTTCTTATGATAGGTTATAATTAAATAACATCCCAAAAAACAATCCCACAAAAACAAATTAAAATGTGTATATTAATATTTGGGATACATTTTTTATACCGGTAGTTTATGTTTATATTTATATGCGTTTTTCGCATGTTGAGATCCCCGGGGGAAAGGGTAACCTAACAACTCATTTTTTCCTTTACAACTATAATTTAATTTTAAGAAAAGGTACAAACTTTAATTTTTTTCCAAGAGGAGATAAACTGCTAATAGAGAAGTAGGGAGTTGAGCTCTTGATTTATTTCAGATGTACTTACTGTTTTACATTTTCAAGAACTTAAAAAACCCTTCCCCGTCATTTCAAGATTCCATGAAGTCTAACCTTAACATCTGAAGGGTAGTTTTTAGATGGCCAGTGAAATGTACACGTATAAAAATGTGATGTCTATTGCAACAGACTCCGATGATAACGATGAAAAATTGCACGAGGCATTCCTACTGAATTCCAAAATATTTCAACATAGAAAGAATAATCTTAGCGTGACCAGGCTACGCTCAGGTCAAACCGGGCCCGTAGGACATCTGTCATTTTCAACATACCCCATTATAAGTTATAAATCTTTGTAAGAAATCAGTTCTCGTTTTTTGAGCAAAATATAATAAATTGTGAATGAGATTATCTTCCCCTTCATCTTCCCCTTTCCCAATCTGTGAATGAGATAAACTTCCCCTTCATCTATTTTAGTTGCATTTCTATCACAAGTTTGTATATTTTGATTAAAATTCGTCCAAATGTGCTGCTTAATTATATCGGGACAGAATATAGCAGTTTATAGACTAGATACAAGTCTCCATCAAACTTCAATATGTGATATAGTGAATAACACTAACAAGATGGGGCAATTTTTGTGCAATTAAAATCATTCAATATCATAACATATATAACCAACACTCACAGCATTTCTCAATACTTAGCCTGAACTTCAACTTGTATAGCTTTGTCAACATTCTGACTAGTTTACCTTCTCTACAGAAGAGCGCAACAGGGGAGACAATTCTAACAGTAATAATGAAATGCAAATGTAATGAATAAGAATTCTTTGAGAAACAATGATAACAACTAGTTTATTTTTAACTAAAAGCAAAATATGGGTTTTTTTTTCATGTTTAATTACAAATATTGACTTCAGTGGATTAAAATCGCTTGTAAAATAAAATTTCAAAAACCAACAAATTTTTATTTTAATTGAAAATGGGATGTTTTTGTGAATTTATTACTTTGAAGTCCTTGAGAGTCCAAAGATGGATTTTATATATTTGTAACAATACATCAAACAGTTTCTTATTAGCACAACATTTCAAAAAATAATGCGCCATTTTATGAGAATTTTTTTCTGAAAAATTGACAAAAATGTATAATTATCATTTCTTGGCATACTGCCAACATTTACACCCTTGGGACTTCATGGTGGAAATAGAAATATGAAAAAAAAATATGCAACGATTAAAGGTTTGAACTTCCTCTTTAAGAATATAGTCTTATTTTTTTTCAAACATTGTTTATACAATTTGTAATGAATAACTGAATTTGACAATTTTTCTCTTAACTTTTCTGGATATTAAAGTCTAATTAACCAGAATGCAATACTGGCCGTTACTATAAATAGAAACATCCAGTGCAAAAACAAACATTATATATCTGACTCTAGATGGATATCCTTTAAATCTATGATAAAATTCTGTTCATTCTTGAGACTTGCTGCCGCAGCTTTTTTCCATATTTGCATGGTTTTCTCGTAGACATGCTTTTAACAGATTATTACGACATGTTGGATATAAATCAAGGAAATGTTTATTTTATTAAAAAGTGCTGCTGCTTTGATTAAATTTATGTAATAAATTAAAAAATTGGTAAAATATTAAGCGAAAGTCATTTAAATTCTAACTGGAGCTCATTTCTCCGATATTTATTCTAATAAAAGATGAATTATGTGAAAAACAGCAGCTTTTTTCAAAATCTATTAGAAGAGTAGAAATTGATCATCATTTAAATAAGGGTATGCCCTTGTAATATTGAAATTTGTTTGACCTCCATTCGGGATAATTATCAACACATACCACGTGACTGGCAATTCAAAGGAGCACACTAAGTGTCATACAAAGTAGCATTCACTATACTGTTTCATTTAATATCACATTTAAATCATGATAATATAACTTTACATAAATATGTTGTAATAATAGATGCATCGTTTTATGAACGTTTAAACCCGATGATATTTACATAATCAGCCTTAACAGTGCTGCGTACATACTTATGCAAAACATCATGAACAATAATCACTTACCATAGCAGAAAACATAACTGTGGAATCCAACGATTAAAGTCCACAGTAACACAATCATTCTGGGAGGAAAACTTATGTTAACGATAAGGAAGAGGAGATCTATATCAAAGTAAGCTAACTAAAAATGACAAAAAAACCCTCTATGTGTGTTATTTTACTTCCCGGGTTTTTTTTAACGAAAACAATAAATGTTATTTATTATTTTTTCAAGATCAATTCTCTGTAAATATCAAAATTAAGCATATGTATTTCATTTAAAAATAAAATCATATCCCTCGTTTATACGATATTTTAGTTGTTAGTTGTTTTTTTAAGCCAATTACGCATACGTATTTCATATAAAAATAAAATCATATCCCTCGTTTATACGATATTTTAGATAGAATATAAAACAAAAAAATATGAACACATATATTATAAACCACTGCTTGTTCAAATTATATTGTGGCTCTTCTGAAGAGTAATACGTATATGTACATATATTTATCTATCTAAATATTGGATGTATTTATCGAACAAATACTATAAATGTATATATTTACATTGGAACTATGAATCTATGTTGATGCGCAATACTTGTACTTTGAATCGTGAAATGTGAAAGTTCAATAACAAAAATAGTTTTATGTACCTTCAAAGTTTCTTGTTAAAAAAGCAAGTAAAATACTAATGTAAATACTGATGTTGTTATTTATCATCATTATTTGTTTAACTTTTAAAACCAGTAGACCAGTCGAACATTGACATATTTAATATTTCAATATTTAAAATTGCATCGACATGCAGATATCTTCCTGGTCTGTTTATTTTTTTAAGAAGAATAATCGTTCGTTGTCACTTAACCCACTTAAGAGACATTTTCCTGTGGTACGTTCTACTTAATATGCTATCAGCTTTTGCAGAGTCCTTAGGATTTACTTCCTCCTAACGTAATTGGCTTAAAAAAAACAACTAACACACACTTAATATGAAATTATTCAAATTAAATGGGGCAAAACTTTAATGGATTGTGGGTATTTTGCAAACTCTTAGTAATGCAATTTCGTGGATGCGTCTTTGTTTGGTTTTAATAAGAAAACTAACCCTTTCAAATTATTTTTTTTCGACTAAGATGCCACTTTGTTGGATGTGGCTACCCACGAATACAACAAAATATGTGGATAGCGAATTCTATTGATACAACAGTATTATATTTATTAAGTATATTAGAAGCTGTTGTAATCTAGCAGAATGTAGTTTTGTCATCTTACATCAAAAATCACTTTTCATTGTTTGTCTTGTAGTAATTTACTGACATGGTTCATAGATTTCTGATTTGTTAATTTCACCAAGCTCCTGATATGACGTTTCGTTAGAAGCCTTTTTGGAAACATCATTATCTCCTCTGTATTTTTCTTCATTAACTTGATCCTTTGCCACCCCCGGACTTGCTCGTCGTTACCTGAAAAAAAATAAACATTGAAATGCAGCTGTGATGTAATGTCACGTGACATACCCGGTTAGTCTTACAAATTTAAAATGAATTTGATTAACATGCTATTTACCATTTTACAACGAAGATTGCAATAAGGATACAATTCAAACCCAGTGAAACACAAAACACAGCTACAAAGCCATGAAAATTAGATTCCAATTCTTCGCCATCTTCGTTAATGTTTGATACTTTAAAAGATCGTGAAAAATAAAAACGACAAGTATATGACACTTTTGTATCCCTTATTTGTAAAATTTCCTCATTTTCGCAAAATATGTGAATCTATTTTGAGGCTATTCATAAAAAAAACAAAACATTAAATTCATCCTAAAAGAGTTTAAAGATCATTTTTGCTTGTAGTGTTCTCTTATTTAGAAAGATATCAGCACATTCAGTTGGTTAACATTCAGCTTATTAATAAATGAATTGAAGTTATGATTTATAAAAAAAAATTAAATAATTTTCTTTACACATCACGTGATACAAATCACCGGATGTCACAAAATTGATTGTGTTGTGATGTATTTCTAGCTTCAGAATTCAAAACATTTCTCTAATAACGCTCTTTTCATGTTTAAACTTTAATATGACTAACCATCAAAGCAATCATCACCTCCCATCCATTTCTACAGCCGTGTCTACAAACGCCAGACACGTGGTCACAGTCACGTGATGTTTTGCAAAAGCTGCTACATTCTTGAAGGCAACCAATTCCAAAGAAACCGAACTTGCATACTGCAGTAATCAACGGAAAGTTAATATCAATTGCTCGCATAAATTTTGAAATAATTTTAATAATTAGCCGGGCTCTGCTGAAAGTAGAGTCCTGGTTGTAGACAAGCAAATGGCCAATGTTACTATAAATAGCACAACTTCAAAAGTAATCAAAAAACCAAACAGCGTCAAAGTTATAGCTTCCGCTGTACCAAATAGCTACACAAAGAGCCACGTTTTGTCAAAAGTGTTGGCATTTTGGGTTTTTTTTTATTCCGAGAGAAATGTCTATCTTTTTCAGTTTTCTTATTAAAAACGTGTTTTAAAATCAAAAATATTCGTTTTGGACACAATGCGCATGAATTTTCACGAACTACATTGCTGTGCGTTGAAGAAATGGGGATTGAATGTATAACGCTTGTTGCAAAATTCAAGGCAGCAACTGTTGAACTTGTTTCTACTAGAAAGACATATTTTTGTGTATAGCCTGACACTTTGGGGACATTTAAAACATGAGAGAGAGAGGAGAGAGAGAGAGAGAGAAAGAGAGAGAGAGAGAGAGATTTTCAGTCTTTACTATACTACACAATATGCATAAAGACACACCAAAAAGCCCGGCCTTCAGTACTTTGATTTTTATAGTCCTGTCATTAAAGCTCAGCTTGTATGTATGTATTATAAGTTCTTACTTTGTTGACATCTCTTTCCTTCATATCCCGGCTTACACCCAGTAAGACACGAGCCATTAACATGGGAACAATACATTAGGTCAGAACAATGACCACACGTCTCATTACATTTCAAACCATATTTTCCACTTTTACATTCTAAAAATAAAAAAAAATCAGGATAATTCATAACATTATGTGTGTTTCCAAAATAAAGACGTACGTAATTTTACACGGTTTAGAAATCAATCGGATTTACCTGTCTTACACAACTGTCCAAATACCCAGCACTGCACCCAGTAGGACAGGTCCCATCAACAGCGGAACACTCTGCTTCATCGACGCAGTGTCCACAGGTTTCAGTACAGTTATAACCATAATATCCAATGTCACACTCTTGAAAAATAATACATTAAATTTGCAATGTTTTGTTTACTAGAATAGAATTTACACGAAGTTATTTATACAACGTAAAAGTGCAATGTTCATGTAGCATACTATATTATTTAGTATAATATTTTACATAGTGTGTTTTAATATGATGAAACCAACCATATACTTCAAGTTCACATATATCAGCGAACGCGTATTTGGAATAACCATGTGGATACACAAGTCCTGGGAGTCTTTCGTTGTAATAAATAACATACTGTCAATACACAGCGCAGGTGACATTAAAAACTGCTGGTATTGATTCTGTGGTGAAAATATTGTCCTTATAACACAATGCTCCATCAATTTCAGATGTTGTATTTGAGACATATATAGAAAAACCCAAGAATCTAGAGGTGTAGCCATTTGATGAATCTGCAAAGAAATGAAAAGTTCTAAACATCTTCTAGTGGAATTAACTACAAAATGGGATAAAATACTCTAGATTCTATAATATACACATTTAGAAGGCTTAAGTTTATTAAAGACGGTTGTAAATAATTCAAACATCCAAATAATCGTGAAAACATCACCAAACAGGCGGCCAATAGGCCGTAACATTCATCTGAGTACCATAGCCCAAGAAATTGTGGAGGAACCGCATAAATGCATTTGATTTAGGAATAAGGTATGATTCTTTGAGTATTATGAGGTGATAATTTTTGCCAAGGCGTTATTAAATCTAATAAAGCCCGAAGGACTTTATCATAGATTTGATCACGCCCCGACCGAAATCATCACCTCATAATATTCAAAGAATGATTCCTGATTACTTATATTTATATAATTTTAAGACGCTGTACGATTATATATTTAAATATACATGTAGATAATCAAACCCCGCTGGCTCCCAAATTATACGCCTTTTAAAGCTATGGCTTATAAAGAACAAAATCGAGACGTAGTGTTATCACAGGCAAAGACACTGGAAAATGCAAATATTTGAGTTCTCTCCCTGTTTTCTTTTTTTTTTTTTTTTTTTGGGGGGGGGGGGGGGAAGGACTCTTAATCCTATATATTAGCACCAGACCTATCACTTATAACCTGTATATAACCTACTACTAAAAAGATGTACAGCTTCCATACAAAGTATTTTTTCCCTAGATATGTTAACTTTCAAAATAGGTTTTATGTTTATAAATTTTCATAGATAAACTGAAACAAGGTGGCTAGTATACTATTTTGATCATACAACTTTTAAATTACATTATATTTAATGGTTAACTACTAACTATGAACAAACGATGGAAGATAACTCCATTTTGTAGAAGCAAAGAAAGATAAATTCATTATCTGTTATAATCCTCTTTCCTGAACTCCTTTCATATGCTTTCATAATATCATATCAATGACCTTGATGGGCAGATTTATTATATTTCTTTCCTAACATGTGAATTGGATTATTTTTTAAATTAAAATTCCTGAGCAGAATAAAATAAGACAAATACATACCCCCCCCCCCTTTCCAAAGCATTACCCTTGCCTTACATGCAGGTAAAAAGAAATATAAGTAATTATGTCAGGAGTTAGTTTTTTTTATAAATCCGTGTTCTGTGTCTGTATTTTTAAATCTGTATTCTTTGTTTTTAAACATTATTTGCACTAACACAATATATGGCTGCCCCCCCCCCCCCCCCCACGACCTGAACCACTGACCAAGGGGCCTTAATTTGTGGACATGATTACCAATCATTCAGTTTTTTGGGAGTAAAGAAGATTTCTTAAGATTTACTACATTTTCACTATATGGCTATATTGCTGCGCATCCTTTAATCCAAAACCTCTGTTAATTTGAAGTACAACAAGCTAGGGTTAAGGGTAAAGTAAATATGCTCTGATATAAAAGGGCATGATCTGATACATGTATAACCTTGGCAATTGACCTAGAAGCGTCATTCAAGGTCTTTGAACACTCTTTGATAGAAAACACTCTGAGCAAGATTGAACAAAGGTGAGAGAATATATGATCTGCACAAAGATTTATTTAGATAAGTCTGTACAGTGGCACTCAGGGGATGTACAGGGGGTGACAGTGAAAACACAGGGGGTGACAGGGGAAGACAGGGGATTTTTATACGGATAGGGGTATTTAGAGCCAGTAGTGGTATGTCCTTAACCAAAAACGTAAGATCTGGATCAACTGTCATTGCATATTTTACCATTAGGCGCTCTGAAAGTGAAGTATGAGCCAGGTTGAGCAAAGGGGAGAAGAAGACGTGCCATTGACAAGAGATTTTGGACGAATAGACGGACGGATGAACAATCGGACTGATCACTATAGGGTCGCTTACACAAGAGCCAAAACATGTACACTTGATAAAAGATATTTACCCCAAACAACGTTGTCCGTCCTGTAATATATTATGATGTAATGGATATTTGCGAGCCGTGTGAGGTTTACCCACCAAGTGGCCGTGGTTTTATTATTGGCAGAGAGAGAACATTGACCTCCTAGTCCACTGAGATCGGACTTCAAACCATCTACAGCATTACTGGCGTCAAATCTATCTTCATTTGGCTCAATAGGGTCCAAAGTATATGTGTTTTGTTGGAATGCAGGCAGGTGGAGGGCAATGTTACTTGTTGGCTGACCTACAAAATTAATTATTTGTTTTATTTGTTTTCGATATTTATTTAAACTTTAAAGTAAATCTTGGTCATGCAAAACCTAATATATCGATACTAAAACAAGACAAATCTTTATATCATATTCCGAAACTATTGAAAAAGATAGTCTGACTTTTTTGTCAACACTATCTGATTAACATAATTATTAAGTGATGTAAAAGTAACGTGTATATTTACTTACCATAGGCATATGTAAGTGTCAAAATTTCAACCCGTAATATCAGACAAATTATGCGGGAAATGAAGTAAACATAATAATCTTAAACCATTGTTGAATGATATGTTCACAGTATGCCGAATGAGTGATAAAGTAATATATCAGGAAGTAATCTCACCAATTCACATGACAAAATCGTGCATGTATATTTCAATGATGTCGTTAAAACAGTATATTTTCATTCTACAGTTCCCTTCAAAAAATAAAATAATTTACATTTTAAAAGTCTTGTAACCCCATAAAAATCTTGCAGAAGTATAAAAATGTCTTGTTCTTCTTCTTACTAATGGCTGTAAATTTGCAGTTAAAAGAATCAAGTTTAATGGGACGATGTAAATAAAGTGTGTAAAATAACAATATCAGCTTGTTTATAATGGACATAGAAGAGAAGTTAAAAACACTAGCTTGTATAATCAACTTTTTAAAGGTTGGTGACTGGTCTTATTTGACCTTAAAGAGAGCGTTACTCAAATGGGTTTTCTAGGTACACGTATGTTGCACCATTGAGCCCTCATAATATTTTTGTTCATACATGAACATGTACTACATCGTTGAAATCAGTCCAATGTAAAGACATCCCGTGAGTTTCTAATACGTTGCTAATGTAGACTCGCAAGTTGTTGTTTTTTTTGTCAGAAGGAGTATAATTTTACTTTATTTTGACATTTTAGACAATTTTTAGAGTGGTGTCGAGTGCCCAGCCCCGTCCCGTCTTGAATCAGCCACTGGATAAATCATTTTTAAAGTGCATTTTTTAAACAATAGAATTAAATATTGCCAGTAACATTGTAACAATAGAATAACAAGAAAGCATATTGACGCAAGCGTCAAATGGGCCGCAAAAATATAATTGTTGTATGAATCATTGATTGTTTACATAAAAACACACCACAAAGAAGAAAATAAGAGTTGGTTGTACTAATTGTTATGGTAAATTTTAATATACTTTCAGCAACTTGTTTTGAAGTAAGTTTAAGAAATATTTTATTCAAAAATATACATATAAGTATATAAATGAATCTGGATTGAACAGCAAGCAATACTAGCCTATATTAGTTCTCTCCATCTGAGATTGAAGTTAAAATTTTACTATTATCATAAAGAATCGATTTCGTTACTGAAAGCATTTCTAACGGAAATTGTATGATCATTGCCATAGTATGAAGTAATGGAGAACACACTGCATGATTTGTACATTACTCTAATACAAAGTTCAACAAATCATTTTTCTCTTGGAGATTATGAATTTCAAACGGTTAACCATTTTGGGTTTTTTGTTGTTGCATAGTATTGAATGAAAACTTAATGCATTAATTTAATATATGATTTCAAGGAACCTCATAATAAAATAAAAATGGATAAGTTCAAATTTTCCAGTCAATTCAAATTTTCATTTCTGTCATATTCTTGCGTAAATAAATGATATAAAATTAAAATAAATGTCATTTCATGATATTTTCTACCACATTTTACATGGAAATATAATAAATACACACGCAAAGTCATTTTATTTGACACGGCACATAGAAATTCAAATACATCATTTACATAAAATTTAATGACATTCAGGTCTTTAGTATTTCAGGTTTTTAGTATGTCCCGCAAACCGATCCTGATGCATTGTTTTGAAAAGAATGAAAAACTCCGAAATTTTCCGAATAGATTATAGTCTCGATAAAAACTCGACAATCTACTAAGTATGACCTACTTTTCATTTATGAGTAAAACCAAAAATATGTGATATTTTCTAAAAGACATAAAACATATTTCTACCTGCAAATTTACTTTAAATTCATAAAAAATAAGCATAGTATTAATTCTATTAAAAAAGAACTGTCCCGCAGAAACGCAGTAACAATATTTAAATGTGTATCAAATAACGGACCGCCTTCCGGCGGCCCGTAATAAAACGATCTCTGATTGTCTTTTTTTGTATCTTTGGATTATATACTTTAGCGATAATATGTCACAAACAATGGCGTTTGTTTAGGGTGATGATAGTGCAATATTTAAAGACCGTTCTTTTTTACCAGTTGGTTTACATCTGGCATGTTTATTTTAATGATGTTGGATATAAATAGATACAGGATTGACGTCATGGGGGTAAAAACGAATCTCTTTTGTAGGTGCTTATTCTTAAACTTGTGCAAATATTTATACTGCTACTTTAAAGAAATTGTCAAAAATCATTCTGTTTGATAATTATTTATTACTGCTTTTTACCTTCATTGAAATTAACCGAACATAGAAACTTCCAAAGTTACCAAATGACGTATCAATTGGTAGCATTTCAAATCTTAAGCATTTTCTACATCCAACTGCTGAGGCAGTAATGTTTTCCTTTTAAATATGCTTCATTACAGGGGGGGCGAGTGTGTTGATTTTTTCGGAAAGGGGGGGGGTAGTCAGTTTTTTTGACATTTTTAACTTTTTTACAGTATGCATTGTCCAGTTTAGTATTTCATTGTATAGAATTGTCTTCATACATGTACATATAAAGCAATAATACAGTTCATAAATGATTGTATACATGTATACAGATGCCAGTAAGGGTAATTATATACTCTTCCTTTTCATGATTGAAATTCTAAGAACTGATAAATTAAAATTTTCAAATTCTCTTTTCTTTACTTGAAAAACTGCAAAAAATGAACCTCTGCCATTCAGTCAACTTAATATTAACTGAAAGGCCTGAAAAGGTGACTGAATGGCATAGCTATCCCATTTACTCACTTTTAAGTTACCGTTCAGTCACATTTTAGTTAACTGAGTGGAGGAGGTTAATCCTTTGCTGGGGAAAAAGTATCAAGGGGTGTTAAAACAAAATATTGCATTATTGTTTAGTATTACCGAGCATTCAGACCTTAGGACGTTTGTGTATATAGAAGTACATGTACACGTGTATCCCTCACCTCATTGTTCCCTATCTCGCTAAGGTGCACTGCAAATTGTCAATACGGGCTGTGTACAGTAGCTATTACATAACCACGGACGGACTCTTTAAAAACTTAAACTGCAACCAACCAGTTGTTAAACATGTGATTTCAGGTTCTTTGATCAATATATTGATCTGGTGTAAAATAAAACTTTTATGAATAAAACATAAAATTCACCGCTTTAAGTTAATCTTAATAATTATACATTGTAAGTTATAAAAATTAATTAGGATTGCATGTTAACTTATTGAGAAATCAGTTTCCGGTTAATCTATCAGTAACTTTTAATTCAAAATCAATGCAAACTCTCCTTTCTCTCTCTCTCTCTCTCTCTCTCTCTCTCTCTCTCACTCACTCTGTGTCTATATATTAAACTCCAACATGTATAGAAAACACTAGTACAGCATTTACATGTATGTCGTGTGTCATGTTTTCCAGGTTCGAAGATTCGGTTACTCTGCCTGGGCAATTATAATACAAATCAAAAATTTAAATCGGTAATATTTACAATTCGCTTCTCTCTACTAGAGCGCACACGCTTCCTCAACAGAAAGTGTTCTGTTGTCAGCCAACACAACACATACAATAAAACCCCGTAGCCTTATGCAGGCACGTTAGGTGTTTATTTGTGTTCTAGGTTTCACCCCATTTACTGTGTCCTTTACAGCTTCTTCTCACCTCGGCTCTCTGTTCAGAATTCCTACTTAGAGCTCAGAAACTCTCCTTATATACCCTAGGTCACGTGATACTTGGGGATCTAGAAACAGGAAGTAGTACTTTAGTATGAGAAGCGAATATAATTTGATTCCGACTTTTATTTCAGTGTATGTTTTTACCTGGAATGATAAAGAATTGGTAATGAAATTAGGATTGCAAGTTAACTTATTAGAAAATAAATTCCCGGGTAAATATTAGTATATTTAATTTAAGATCAATGAAAGAACTTTCACGTTAAAACAAGGAGAGACTTCATGACACAATCACGTGCAACTTTGTGTGGAGTGAGATTTTTGTGATATGTTTTATTTGAATTTTAAGTCCATTGTTTCTTTTTTTACTGATTTCATGTGAAATTTCCACGCGAATTTTACTTGAAATTAACTGAAAACAAGATAAGGCTTCATGAAACAATCACGTGCAATTAACGTTGAACTTTGTGTGAAGTGAAATTTATGTGATTTGTTTTATTTGAATTTTAAGTGCATGGTTTCTTTTCCTATTGATTTCATGTGAAATTTTCACGCGAATTTTACTTGAAATTAACGGACGTTCACAGGAAGCACACATGCCTGTGAAAAAATGTATTCCACAAGAATTTGATTAAAATAACCTATAAATTGCAAAGGTATAACATTATGCGTTGGTTAAGTATCAAATTCTATATTTTATTTTTGCTTTATTGCTAGTTTATGGCTATGAAACGGGAACACCCTTAACAATAAAGTATTCCTCAACTTAAATGATACTATTTTACAAAGCTTTTACTTAAAATTGATGTTTTTTATTCTTAATTTATTCTACAAGGTATGATGATCATCGAAGATTATATTACTCCCGATTACGACAAAGAACTCACGGCGGATGTGACCGGTCAGCAGAGGATGCTTACTCCTCCATGGCACCCACCTGATCCTGTCTCTATCTGTTTTCTTTTTTTTGGAGACCGTGTTTGCTCTGGTTCTGATTTTTGTTTTTTCCCTCTAAATTTAGAGCACTGTTCGTTTTCGCCACATTTTTTGAAAGAAACTTAGGTTATCTACAGAAAAGCCTGGCATTTAAAAATTGATTCATGCCTACCAAAGTTTGAATAACAAGAAATTTCGGGTTGATATGACGTGGAGCAATAGAAACTCCCACATAAGAATAATTATGAAAATGTGTTTGAAAATGCATAACAAGGTGCTTTTTGACGCCTTATATTGAAATACGAATGTAAAACTATGATTTCAATTGAATATATTTATTTATGTTTTTACATAGTTCAGTATATTTATTTGCATTGATAGAGTTTTGATATTGTCGAATAATTATGAAAAAGAACGCATACAAATTAAAAAGGAAAATCTAAATGTTGTTGTTAATGAAATTTGTTTAAAAGTGCACATTTTTTAATGATTTATTCAAAAGAGTCGAATAAATGAAACATTATTGGTTTTTAATACTAAAATAATAAACATATTAATGTTCAGAAATAAATTTAAAATGCAATTATTTTAAATATCTTGTTTACAGTTCAGTTTCTATAAGCACAGGTAAACAGTTAAATAAGGGTTGTTTTTCTTTAATATTAGTTGCCAACATATTTATGAATACGTGTTCATACGTTAAAGGCTAGAGCATTATATTCCGTAGAAGGTAAAAAGGCAATCACCAATGTTGTTTCTTGACCTCATGTTATTTTGGACAGTTTCTTACTTATGTGATGCCCAGGGGTGTAAGTACATGATGAATTTTTTAATCAATTAACACTCGCACAAAAATATTTATGATTTGTGTTCAATTTGTCTTATCTGACTGGTATGCTACAAATATATATGTTATGTTATTGGTTTAAACGACTCATTTTGTAATGTGTAAACGTTTAGAACTTTGAGTTTTAGTTTTTTAACTATGTAAACTGTTAATGTAGCCTTAATTTAGACAACCCAACCCATTACTTCTTTGAGAACGATTTTCCCGCTGTAGAAGTTGTGTAATATTTTTCGTGTCAGCTACCGGTTTAGCAATTGAGAACTTCCTCTTCTTAAATAATCTTGCTTTTGTGTAAATGTTAATTTTTTTCAAGTTAAAGATTAATAGCTAACCAGGCTTAAAAAAAAACATTGCAGACCAATGAAGGAAATCTATTTATAATACAATACATCTGATGTGTGAAAATCATAAATGTTTGGGTAATCTGAAGTGCTTTTCGTAAAACTTCATTTGTAATTTTTTAAATGAAGCAGAGAAAAATATTGATTGGAAGTTTCTTCATAACATTTTTCCCCTTAGGCCAAGTGAGACTACTTTTTTGAAAAAAAAGTTTTTACAATTAGTTATTTTTAGTTCCATGCATGTTTTATTTCAATATATTTTTTCTGCTGATGATAATCGCTGATTATTGTTTTGGTGAAATAGATAACTTTGCGTTAAACATACCAACCTACCACATATTTACACATATTTGTCATCTGATGTAGTAAATGGGCTAAAAGAAACATGTACATGGTTACTGTATTAAGGTATTCGATGTATAACGACCACATTTTGTACCTAGTAAATGAATGGCCTGACAGTCATAATCATGATATCATTTTGAAGGTTTTATCAAATAAAAATACTCGACTAAACGAATTAAAAATTTTGATGATAGTCCAATTAAATACACATTGAATTTTGCATTGACGTATATGGGCACTGTATGTTTTAATATTGTAAAAAGTCACTTAAAATTCGTAAAACTCTCTTGGTTAATACATGCACAAACTTTTCTCTTTATTCAAATATGAAATAAAATGAATTTTGACAAAATTAAAATTTTCTTTTTTTATCATCAGGGGAAGATAACTCTTTAAAAAATTTTAAGGTGCAAAATGACAGCTCCTTATATATTGTCTGCCATGTTCATTTCACTTTCATAGTCGTCTTGCAATACATATTCTAGTTAATAGTTTAAAATGATTCAAAATTGTTCAATATCCCGTCATTATACATTGAATACCTTAACAAGGGCACCGCTAAGCGGAGCATCCCCTCGCGACATGAGTTATTGTGTGTAGGGATGCATTATTTAGCAATATATAGTTATGTTAATGAGAAGACCACATTCTACTAACCCTCCATTACTGCAAAAACTACATTTTCTTTACCTGTACTAGATCTAAATCCAAAAAATATCAAGTTGTTGATTTGAACTGCTTACTTTCACTTTGGTTTCAAAGAAGTGAAGCGGAAGATTGATAACTCTTACTCAGAAATTTCGATTGATAACTCGTATACAAAATTGATTATGACATTGATTTAATGAAATAATAATTTGTAATAGTATTAATGGTTTGGAAAGGCACATGCATTTTTTATTTGTTATTTTACAGAAGTGTACAATCTATGATAAATATTTTTTTAGTTTTGAACAAATTTTGTCATAATGTAAGCCCCCCCCCCCCCCCCTTCCTTTACAATGGTGTAATTTTATCAAAGTTTTTGCATAAAAATTTGACCAATGAATATGACATTGCATTTGTTTTAATCTTTTACAATGAGGCATATTTGTGCAAAGGTTGAGGAAATTCTATTGGAAGGTTTTTTATTAATTTACTAGAAAATTGAAATGGAGTGCACACACACATACATACATACATACACACATACGAACACGCACACGCACGGTAGCGATGCTATATCCCCTTCGCAACAAGTTGCGCGAGGGGATAACAAGCTTTGTCGTGTTGTCGTTGAAAATAAAAGAAAACTCAAATTATGCTAAGCAGGGTCGTATGCATCTTCTTCCCCCAACATCAATTTTGTAATAGATAGCCATTCTTTATTACTCGTTTTCTTTAATGGTGAACTAAAGAGTTGACTTAATGTAAATACACATGTAGTTAACCTGGCTTATCAAAAGCCAACTTGGCAGACGCGAGAAAAATATTCCTCCGCCAAGGCAGTAGATGGACTGTTTGAGACAAGCTCAGAAGGCATGGACCAGTGTGCCATGTCCTACAAGTCGGCAACTGACGTCATGTGGATGGTGGACCTCGAGGATACATACAGCATATACCAAGTTATTATATATCATAAAACAGGCGGTGTGTCGTTTGGTAAGTAAAGTGTCGAAGAGATATACAGCATATACCAAGTTGTTATATACCATAAAACAGACGGTGTATCGTTTGGTAAGTAAAGTAATTCTTTCGTGAATATGTTTGGTTGTCACATGCATCACTTTCATTGGTTCGCGTTGTGGAGTATTCGGAAAGACAAGGCTCTTTACCAATGTATGTGTACATGTATCACAGATGCTGATCATTAGTTTTAAAAAAATATATCAAAAAAAAAGGTCACGGTATGATACCTTAATGAGGTTTGGTATTAAGTTAACGTTACAGCATGCAAAAATTGCAAGTGAGAAACATAGCATAGCAGGACATATACGTGGTAGTGAACAGACTTGCACCTCTCTTCCATTTTATGTTCAGACGACTAATCCAACTTCCCCTGGTTTGTAAAGTTTTGCAAAAACTTTATTACAGGAAACTTTTGATAGACAGTTCTTTTGTCGAACAATGCAAATACATAATTATCTATAAAAAGTGACGTCACAGGGTAAACGTATTTTCCGTTTATTAAGCATCCGTTTAATAGTTAAAGTTATACAAGGTGGGTATTTCCTACGTTTCAGAATTACATGTACCTAATATTATATTTAATTATCACATATAAAATATCAAAAAAGGAAAAAAATATACATGTAAATATTGTAATATTTTTTACACGTTGCAAGGTGAATATATTTAGAAATTAATAGACAATATATCGAGGCTTACTTGTATATCTTACCTCCTGCTTAATTCCAAAAAAAATATTGGCCAATAGCAGTCACGTGGATACCAGGTATATCCCATATATAAGTCAGTAAGAAATATATCTCACATTGAGCATTATGACGTCATTTTAAAAGTATTATGTCGTCAGGTTTCGGACTCAAATTGAAACTTTAATCTTGTTATAAACTTGATTTACTTTGTTTTATTCATATTTATCTTTAAAACAATGACAGTAAGATAAAAACTTCTTTATTTTGTGTTTTTATTTTTCTCTCTTTTCAATTCCAAAAGCTGACAGCACGTATCCGAGCAGGTTCTTGGGCTTCTCAATTTACATTTCGAATACAACAGAGAGAGAGGATGGGATATTGTGTTACCGCGACACCCACCATATAGCATCGACCATACCCGCTAACGTCACCGCATTATGTTTTATGGTCGGCCGATACGTGATTTATTACAACACTAGAGAGGGACAAGCGTCCAGAAAACTCGACTATTCTGCATTGACGCAAATAAACCTGTGTGAAGTAGTAGTTAATGGTAAGGATTGTATAGTGCTGGTAAACTTCTGGTACATGTATTACAGTTTCAGTGTCAAATGCAATATACTTATTACTGAAAATTGTGATATATTCAATTTGAATTCGTCATCATACCTTTTAACTAAATTTTGCTTTACTCAAAAGAGTTTCCAAATTTTTGTAATCAGTTTCTAGGCAGTTTAAAAAAATCATCTTCTGCCATTAGTTATTATCTGAAAATAAATAAAATACGTAATATATTTGTGGTTATTATAAATTTTCTAAAACTGTTTGCATCAAATTGATAACAATTTTTGAAAACAAAACTGATAGGTAATGTCATTGGATTGTGTTGCTTTTTCACAATAAGGTTGTCCTCTTGGCTTCCATGGTAAGGATTGCTCTAAGCCGTGTCCTGTTAACTGCCGTCATTGCGGTCTTATCTCGGGACAGTGCGACGGACTGTGTAGTCCCGGTTTTGATGGCCCTACTTGCGATCAGTATAAAAGGAGTGAGCTACTTTATCATATCCTAAGGGAGATTTTTAATGTGAATTCTATAAAATAATTCTCTGAGGCAAACCTTGTTATTTTCCTTTTGCAATACATCATTCAAAATTATGTATACGTTTGGTTTCGTTATTCTCTCTTCTGTATATTAAAGCCATTATTGTATAGAATATATCTGTAAAATGAGTTTCAGAAACCAAACAATTGATTGTTTTTTCGTAAGAATAGGTTTGAATTTTCTTTTAAATGTTTTTATTATAGTAAATTTGGCGTTACACCGCCTAACCTACCAGATGTCAACACGTATTACAGAGTATCCTAGTGATAAGCTAGTTGACGGCAAAGTGCTGACTGGACACATATCCCATGGAGCATGTACCTCAACTTTAGATGAGAAAGTAGTTGCCATGTGGATAGTAGATCTGAAGAAACCTCGACGAATTGAGCGCATAAATGTATTTTCAAGAACGGATAATTTGACTTGGGGTAAGAAGTATTTTAAAATCTGTAAGATTAATAAAGAGCGGAATGTATAACAGCTAAACTGAACCCTATGTGTTTGTATGCTTCTTTTAAATGCATTTTGATATGTTTTAAATTACAGTCTACAGTTTTTGTTTTCCCAACTGTAAATCACATCATTTCAAATTATACATGTATATGGATCAACATTATCACAAGTCAAGATTTGATTTGTTCATTCATACAAGTGCTTTGATTTTTTTTTTTCATACAATATTTCAATTTTTATAATAGCAACACTCGTGCTATAGCTAACATAAATTCCTTTTATTCCTAAACAAGGCGTTCTGCAATGTTTTGTGTCCACACGCTTTGTTGTAAACAATCGCAAATTCACAACAAAACGATGTTAAATATTATAATTGCATTTTTCGTTTTAAAATACCTACAACAATTAATTTTTTTGTAATCTGAAATGTACATGTATATGATGTTTTAATTCAGATATCCTTAACAGACTGATTTATGCTCAGTTCAATAAATCATTTAATCAAAAATATATCGCATTCACAAGTCTTAACTTATTATCTCCTACGATATTGGTTTCCCTTCATCTTCCGCTATGTTAACATTCAGAACTTTCAAAGTTCTTTCTAACAATATAATTATCTCACCTGTTATGTTTCGAAATGACCGTTTATGTATTAACATGACAGAAAAAACAGTAAATAAATTCAATTCGTAGTATTCCTTCATTATTATTTAGAGATTTGTTGATTTTAGTTATAACATAATTGTGTTTGTATTATCTTTGTTGGGTCTTATAGAATCGTGAAAAACCAACAACAACAATACTTCTTAAACAAGACACTAGGCAGTTTTTACTGAGAGATGCACAATACACAAGTCAAAGTTCACCAGCTCCTTCTGTTAACTAAGCCATGATGATGTAAACTTCAAAGAAAGGAGCAGTAAAATATATACCTTTAATCTATGTATCATGTCATGGTTTTTTAACTAAGAATATGTCTATGTTGCAGATAAAAGCAATGATTTCACCAAAAAGCTTCTTGGATTTTCCATCATTGTATCTAATACATCTGATCGTCGAGATGGTGTCGTCTGCTATCAAGATACACAATACACTGCATCCACGATACCCGATAAGGTGGAAATATTCTGTTCTGTGATTGGTCGATTCGTCTTCTATTATAATGAGAGACTCCCTGGGATACGTTATCCAAAGGATTACAGTAAATATGCATATGGCGATCTATGTGAGATTGAAGTTTCAGGTGAGTTTTATTTCATAACTATCGGAAAGCATTATAAAAAATAAAATTAAACAACTTCTTGTGTTTTGAAATAACCATCTATTTGCACATCCATTGCAGAAGAAACAATAAATGCACTACATGTACATTAAGTTTATACTTGGTCTGTTCAAATAAATATTTTTTTGGTGAATATTATGTGTTTGAGGTTGTCCCGTTGCCGAATTTGGATACGAAAATGCAGATTGCACTATCCCGTGCCTTGCCATGTGTCATAAATGTAAGTATATCTTTTAAGTACCTCCAGTATTTATACATCGCAAATCATGGTTTTATAATAACTTTATTATCTATAAGTGAACACGGTAGAGGAGAGAGAAGGGGAAGTTTCATCAGGCCTCATCAAAAAAACGTGAATATATAAATTATCCGTTCTATGAATAACGTGGGAATGTTAAATATGTATTTTAGATATTTCTGATTATAACTACTGTGGTTTCATCAATATTCAAGGGTATCAATTTTCGTGGATAAAGTGAAAAATCACAATTGCAAGGATACGTAAATTCGTGGCCAATGCCCCTATCAATACAAATTGTTAATAGAAAATGCATTTCAATGAACATTTAAATTCATGGATCAACTAAACGAAATCCACGAAAATTGGTATTCAACGAACATTGATGAAACCACAGTATTAAGAAAACACCCCGTCTTAATTTGGGCAACCTATTTAGGACTGCATTGTTCATTAATGAGATCCACATTGATCTGCTTTTACAAAATTTGTGATGTGGTTATGTTCAAAAAGTGTTTTACCTGAAAGTTGTCTATAAAAATGCGATACATAACACACAGTTAAGGGCAATGTATTTGCAGTAATCTTTCACGAAACCCTTTTTTACAAAACTCTTTTCACAATTTCTTGTGGTTTATAGATCTGTAAAACTCTAGCTATAGAAAATCCACACAACAGTCCTCAACCTATGCCAAGTTCAGATCGAGCGATAAAGCTGTCAACGGGAATATCTCCCTCTATTTCAGCGACGGTCAGTCTACAGAATCAAATCACCTAATTCTAAAACTTGTATTTCTGGTGTATTTAGATCTGGAGAACTTGAGCTATAGAAAACCCACATGGCAGTCCTATACCTATGCTGAGTTCGGATCGAGCGATAAAGCTGTGGACGGGAGGAAGTCCCGCCATTATAGGGATGGTCAGTGTACAATCACAAGCCAATCAGCGAGCAATACGTGGTGGGTCAATCTGGAAAACAAGTACAGGATCGCCTTCATAACCTTGTATTTAAGGACGGATAACTCTACCTTTTGTACGTCCTCTGTTATTCATAATATAAAAGTTAACGCAAATTATTAATATAAAATAAACAAAAAGTATTAATTTTTGAATAAAAAAAAATCTTGATATTTGCTATTTTATATTACTTACTGTAATATAATCTGGTAAGACTTTAATATGTATTTTATTCACTGATGATTAAATTTACCAAGAATATTTCTTGTCTAGATTTTGGAAGTATATTTGCAAAATATTACCTCGGGTTTGCTGTGTACGTTTCGAACACGACCAATAGAAATGATGGAGTGTTATGTTACAAAGATCGTAGTTATTCAACACGTACGCTTCCTGATCGCGTTACCATTAGGTGTCTGCAGACTGCACAGTACGTCATCTACTACAATGAACGTCGACGTGGTGTGGTCTATGATTCCGATTATTCTCACAACGTGTTTGGAGATTTGTGTGAAGTTGAAGTTTACGGTATTTCCTTTCAAATCTCTCTCTCTCTCTCTCTCTCTCTCTCTCTCTCTCTCTCTCTCTCCTAATTCCATTTTCTTGAGCATTTCTCAAATTATACTGATAATTGCTCATACATAGCACAAAAAAGTATAATTTGTAAAAATATGAAGAAAAAAACCTTTTGTATTTTGTTTTATTAAATTTGGATAGGTATAAGCTACGCTCAAGTTGATAATTCTTTACCTAATGATTATAAGAAAAACTTAATGATCATAATGTGTGTATACGCCACTTTGAAGAGTGAATCCTAGCGCATGCGAATCAAAATTGACAAAGTATTTTTAAACAAAGGATGTCCAAGTCCCGTTGCGGAAGTACCGGAGTGTTCAAAGCCCTGCCCTTCCAACTGTGAGACATGTTATCCCAACACAGGGTTTTGTACAAAATGTAAACCTGGATTCGAGGGTTCGGCGTGTGATGTAGGTGAGTGCATATGTTTCTTTATCATTTATTTATGGCTTGAAATTATCTATGGATAATTTGGATTTTGTAAATTTGACTGTATTTATCGTAGTATTTTTGTTCGGCCAATAATATTTTTGGTTCATTTTTCTATCTTTCTATCACATCCTCTTAGCTACGAATGAAATCTTATACAGTCTTTTAAACAGATCTTAGACAGCTAAGAGGTATCCTACCCTGTTTTGAAATTCAAGAACTTTGATACATGGGTAAAACACACGGTTTTAATTTATATGAAAGATAGTTTATTCATAGCTGACTTATTACGTTTCATCATATTTTTTTATGAAAGCTATGTGGATATTTTTTTTTTAGCCAAAGCATGCATTCCCTCCCCCAGTGTTTCCAATGACAGATTTAATTTAATATAACGCACAAACTATTTTTTATAATATATTTATAAACGATTAACATATTATAATTAATTTCAGTTTGCGATGCTATAGGTAGAGCTGGGATAGCCAACGACGGTTTTTACAATGGTTCTTTCACTGATATGTTCACTTCTGAAGGACACACATTCTTACCGACGGAACACGGATTTGCACGTCTCATCTTGACTCTATCGGGGAAGTCTTCAAACGTTGCAAAATTGTCCTTCACTATCCATAAGGCATCTAACGTATTTGTTGCTTTCGTAAATAGCACAAATGAGTATACCGTAATGGTAAGTATTTGCATAGAGATAAATATGTTTTGACAACCATCATAATTTTTTTTAAAAACATTTAGAATTACAAAATCCAAAACCGACTATAAACATTAAGTTATCTAAAAAAGTTTTTTAGTCCTTATTTTGTTCATATTGGAATTATACAAAGTCAGTGTATAACGTTATGAGATATGCTATCTGGAAATAATATTTTGTATTTTTATATAGATTTTCTTTATTGTTTGTAAACCAGTAATATTAAAATCTATTGGAAATAGTGTAACTACAAATAATAACATATGAACGCAACGCTTTGATTTTTGTTCGCAAAACAAAGAATTTCAAACGCTGTATGTTTCTTGTAACTTCATATTTGACGTTAAAATTTTGACGAATCAAAACACATACAAGCAATCTACAAGGTAGACATTAAAACTTGCAAAATAACTTTGATTGTTTCAAAGCCTAAATCCTTTCTAGAGTCCGTTTGATGGCACAGGTGTAAGTAGTGTAGACCTCAAGTAGTTGACTTTGCTGGGTTTTATTTAAAAAAGTCTTCCTTTATTTGGGGAGTTACTTTGTTCCTTGTATAAAAAATGAGATACAGAACCGCCTCTATCGCATATAAGATAATGGGAACAATGAAGCTCGGTGTTTGTGTAAAGCATGTGTGCTCTTGTTGGTGTTTGTTTTCTTTATTACCGAAAACTGTAATTTGTACAGGGTTATTGACGTTCCGTGTAAATGTTGGCCTTATTCATCTGCAAAGAGTTTCGCCCTATTGTAATCACACTGTTGTGTTGAAACAAAGATAAATTTGAATTATTGAAATTCGGCTAGTCTTAATTTCGCCCGCTAACAACGAGGATGATAAGGGCAAAAAATAAAGAAGATAGGGTGGGTGGGGATTTCCCCAGTTTACATAATACCTGCATGGGGAGTTGGGGAGTTCCAGTCCGGTATACATTATATCGGCATCAACTTTTTTTCGTATCAAAAAAAGCGATTTTTCATTTCAGCATTTCGAGCAATACACAAAAACGCAACACTGGGAAGTCAACGTAATAAACGAATTCATGTCCAAGGTCCATTTGATCCGAATAACAGTCCAATTCAAAATTCCGTTCACCATCTCAAATCTGAGACTTCCGTTGCGGGCTTGCTTCAGGAATGACAGTGACATTAGTGAAATGGTAAATACAATTGGCAAACACATTAATTTTAACAATACCTTTACTTTTACTATTCAGCTGCTTATCATAGACTTTTCGAGTTAAAGTGAAAAATGCTGAACGGCTATTAGTTTAAAAACTGTAAAAATGAATAAACTGTATCAATAAATAAACGAACATTTGAATGAACCAAAAAAGTCTGAAGAAAAAAACAGCTGTTAAAAATAAGAGACATATACTTAAAATGAGTACAACAAAAATGAAAGAATAAAAAAAGGTAATCAAAAACGGAATTAAAAAATAGAATGAAAACATTAAACATTGCCTGCTGTAATATGTTTGGTCCTCTACAAGTTATTATTTTTGTTGCAGGCATGGCGCAGACCTGGAATGTTCAAATATGTGCGAGAGATACACTAATAATATCATATTTTGTGTAGAAATGATTTAAGTAAAGCAAACCAGGTAGAAAACTTTATTTCGTCTGATGGCTATTTCAGAAATTTAATTTATACTTGTATAGCACATTTTTGTATTGTGGGATTGTACGATACTAGTATATAGGACTTATTTGTCAATTAGAATTTCTTACTTCATAGTAATTAAAAAATATATATACAATGTATTATTGACATTCGTTTTTGATAAAATATAGTCCAAGCTCTGTGTGTGCCAGTATAGTGACCAATCGGTTCGTCTGTTCGTTTTTACGTCTGAAATCACTTGTCTAGGACATACATTTTATCCCCTTTGCCCAATATTTTTTTTTACCTACAGAGACTTTGGGTAAAGGATGTGCAATGACCTTGAACCATGTCCCCAGGTCTAAGTGTAGGCCACAGCAGAATCTTTCGAAAATCATAGTCCTGATAATTATTTCTCTTCCCTTGGTGAACTATAGCTTATTCACAGTGTATATGGTCAAAGGGTGTCCAGTTACCTTGATTGACGTCTCTAGGCCCAGAATCAAGGTCATATCAGAACAGAATCCATGATATGTTATAACAGTTATTCCTTTAAAATGTTATTATAAGACAAGTTTTATTTAAATACATCAATCTTATGGAGTTGGAGAAAAACACATGATGTTCTATAATGGGTCATGGAAAAGTATATGACGTCACACCTTTATGACGTCATAGTATACAGACAGAGCAATTGCGATGATAGAAAAATATTAGCAGTTCCTCCGTATGGACTTACAGTGGGAAAGCGCATTGAATATGCAAATATATGTCTGTAAATAACTTAAAACTTTATATTTAGTAAGGAATATATAAATATAACTGAATTATTTACATAACTGAAGTCATGTAATGTACGCTCTTTGAAAATTGGTTTGATAACTAATCCAGATTTGATTCGGAATCTTTTACGTCACGTGAGCATAATATAGAGACGCGGGGCGAATAAGCTAAAGGTAACTATTGTTAAGCATTTGTTTTCATTTACTTGCATAACAACATTTTATCATACAATTGTAGATGACAAAAGAGTGAACATACATGTACCGTGTAAGTTAGGGTTCAAAGACGATAAACGATCGACGGACATTTGATGATATTTAATAATTATTGATTATAAAAAAAAAACAAAAAAACCAAAAACAGCTTAACAATTAAGGTAACAGTGGCCAAATAAAAGAATTTTTTTTCTCAAACTCCCACACATAGGGTTAGCAAACTAAATGCTAGTGTTGCTGTTCATGAAGACATCTAATAACAAGTGAAAGCTTGAGATGTGACACTGTATCCATTATCCTTTGTAAACCTTGATTTGATCAATAATTATAGTTATGGGGGTTATCTTTGCTAATGTTCAGTTTGGTGACATAACTTTTGATGGTCAATTAAATAAAGAAGAATTGTTTCCATATATTTGATGATTAAAAAACCTGTCTGGACAAAATTAGAGAGGAAGAGGGAAATGTGTTTCACCTTAAAGGTAGAAATACCTAAATATTCTTTTAAAAAACATTAAATCCAAAATCAACAACAAGAGGCATGTATACCGCAGTATATTTTATATTAAGGACGATGGATTCTGCGATCAAAAGTATATTAGTTTTTTTCTAAAGTACTTTTTTAACATCTACACACATATCTAAACCAAAATTCAAAACAAAATTTGGGGTCTATCTGCTCCTTTCGGTGCTACGGTGTATTTAATATGACCTTTCTGCACTGAAATCGCTTTTCCCTCTATAATTTTTTATCGAAATAAACCATGGTATCAAATACACATTTACATTATTTAGAATTAATAAAATTAAAATTATCATAATGAAAAAGTTTGCAATTTCTTGACCTTATTGATATTTTGACCTTTTTGTACTGAAAAAATACTATTTGTATTCATAAACGATTCAACATGCAATTAAAAAAAATAAAAGTCTCAAACTTTCTCTCAAATTATGACAGACTTGTCAAAAGAAAGTTATATATTCAGAAAATAAAACCAAAAGTATGTGTCTATAATATAAATTTTGAGATATGGCATGAAATAAGGTAATTTTAGGGGAAATTGGAGTTGATTTTATCTTTACTCGTATGAAATATCACTTAAACATGCCAATATATGTCGATAGAAATATTGAAATATTGTTGAAATATGTTTTTTTGAAACAACACGAGATATCACAATGCATAAACTATCTGAAAATTTGGTATGCACGAAAAATAAGAAAGCTAAAGTTAAGTTACTCTAAAACAACTGAGTTATGAAAAATATTCATTTTCTTCTTAAAAACCTTCCGCCACAAAATAGAGTACCTTACTACACTCTCTATATATGAAATTTTTCCTTCACTATTTTATTCAATATAGTTTTTTGGCATTGTAAAAAGGAATTTACAAGTAGAATTCATATATGACACAGAATTTCTAGACTAAAGGTGACCCAAAATGGCTACCAAAATCAGAGGATCGAACCTCTTTAAAACGACACAATGTCATTTCAATTTCTATTATGTTTCAGTTAACTTGTTGGCTTTCAAAGTTGACTGTAGTGTGACGGTCCACTGAGTTGATCCAGTTCTTGGTATACAGTGCCGTCGTCCGCTGTACTATACATGTATATCCCGGACGTCGGAATGAATTTTGTGTCTCTCTTCAACCCGTCTTGTATTACATCCTGTCTCTTGCATGCGTTGTTTTTTAAAATCCTGAAACGTTCAAATAATAAATTTTTACCATTTGCCAGCGGTTTATAGTATTTCCTATAATTCTATTTCGTGTACCTAATATTTTATAGTGAAATTCTAAATTTTATTATTTTTTTCAGTTTGCTTTTTTCTCAAATATTGGACTTTTGGTGTTCACCGCTTAACATGGGCTTCATATAAAAAAGTTACTAAATATTTATTAAAATCAAACTAATTGTTTCAACTGGCTTTTTTCAAACTGATGTTTAACTGCAGTTAAAACTTTGGAACCATTAAATTTCGTGGGGGCCAATTTTCGTGGATTGCTTAAATTTTACAGGTTCGTCGAAACGTAATTTCGTTCATTCTTTTAAACCTGCAAATGAAATATGACTTTATTACCCTAATTCATTAATTCGTGGAGGCTGTTAATTCGGGGATAAGAGTACCCACGGATTCCGTTAAAATTGAGCCACCACGAAATCTAATGATTCCACAGAAATAGGAACAAAACAATGCTGATAAAGCCAAAGGTATAGTCTTTGTTTTCCCATTTTCTTTTTGTTTAGAGGGTGGTGTTTTGTTTTGATTAATATTTTGTTTTGTTTTTGTTTTTTTGCAATAGGACAAGTCTTATAAGTAAGTAATTGTTTAATTCACATCTCGTACATGTATATAATCTTAAGTTTTGAATGTTTCAGTCCTTCAGATTCCTGTCAACGTTTTGGGATTTAAAATATATACATGTTATTGTATACTCGATTAATGCAGAACGGTATCATCACCAAATTTGGTTGGCTTTTTTTCTTTTGTTATCAAATTTCAGGGTATGATGCTAGCACATACGCCTTCCTTTGGCAAGATACCATTTTAAACCGTGTCTGTTTCTGAGAATATAATTTAAAGAAATACAATACATAATTCTTAGAAAACGAATTCAAATACCAGGTAATTGTACAGATGTTGATGACGAGACTTGTGCAAAGAACTGGCAGCATAACATACAAAATGGACTCTGTGTTGTTTGATTTCTGTGACATATTAACTGTTAAATTAAAGAATATTTTAACATCATTACACAACAGCCTTGGTTTAGTTACGACAAAAATTATACATTTTTTAGTGCTTCTTTTTTGAAAGTTGACAAAACAATTGTATCCTATATCGTGCATCTTGTATCATATCCTTCGAAACAGCTCTATCTTATCATATTCTACCCCATACCATCTATTTTAAGGAACAATAGTTAATAAATACATAAGTTAAGTAAATAAGAAAATAATAAAAGCTTTACTTATGTAGAGATAAAATATCTAACTCATACATTGATTATCCGCGGGGATGGCTGTCGCTGTTATGGTGGAGGAGTTGGTGTTAACCGGAAGGGGTAAGGCGGTGGCGACAGGCTGTCCTCTGTAATATCTTGTGGTGGTGGTGCCCAGGGTAGGTACACCTGAATACACCCTATCTCCACCGGTTGCGGTGATGGCTGTCGATGTGGCTGTGGTGGTGTCTTTTGACGCGGCATTTGTTTCACCGCTGTTATATCCTTGATGTGAAAAAAATACACATTAAAAATACTTTGCTTTAATATTTACACTCTGAGTGGAATTCATTTTAGAATATATCCTGTATGAAAATCTAAATGCAAGTGTCATATACTTGGCAGAGTGTTGAAAAGTTAAGGTGCGAGTGTTATATATATATCTGACTCCAAAGGCGCCATCTTGATGAAATTCAGATGGTAAATCGGTTTACAAAAATAGACATGCATTTTGATAACGAAAAAAAAGTATTTTCCATTATATGTCAACTCTCTTACTGTGGAACACTAAAATTCATGGAGGCCAATTTTCTACTTTGTTACTAAATTAGAACGAAAACTAAGTCATTTGGTTTCAGTAGGGGGTATCATTGTATGGAAGTTTGCACATGCATATGTTAAAAAAGGTTTTTAATATCTGATACGGATAAAGACTATGGAAAAACTATTAATTTGTAAAATTAACATGAATAATGGTTCATTAAAAACATCAAGCACGTTTTCAAACTCATTCATCAATTATTTTCTAATGATTTTTGAAATTCCTGAACAAAACTATATCAAATTTAGAAAATAATCTGTTGTTTCAGATCTTTCTGATGTTATGTATTATCACATTATTTTTTTTTAAAATTTGTATTACCATACACCTCTATTTCACAGATTTCTAAGATAGCCCCCCTAGTTGGGTTATCTTCAGGTGCGTCATACGTGGTCTTCACAATGACGTGTCTAGCTGTGTGTTTACAAGGTATGTCTATTACGTTTGGAGGTACTGCTGGGTATGTGGTATTGTCAGTGTAACATCGAGTTCTATGAGCCGTTTTTGTTTGTGTTGCTGACGTGTTTGATACATCTAGGTAAAACTGTCTGAATCGATAGGGCTTCCAAAAACCTATGGAATATGATGTGAAAATAAAGTAAAATATACATTTATAATAACCATTAATATATAACAATAAAAATAATGATCAAAAGAAAAACAACAACAACAAAAACCTAAATTATATTTGTTGTTTACATTCATGTATCATGAGTCTCCTTTAATGATACTTTGAAAGTGACATATTCTTAAAGAACAGTTCTTATTAGGGTGATGCATATGGTAGGCAATGCTTGTCCCCAACCAACCATTAAATTTCATTTCATAAATTGAAAGATATGCAATTTTTATCGGTGTTATCTTTCATCAATTCTGATTTGAAAATTTCTGAACTTCACATTTAAAATTACTGGTACAATCAACAGAGACTTGAGCTTTTAATATTTTCTGGAAGGGAACTACCATCTTCTCCCAAACATTAATCATAATTGTTCCTATTTATAAAGTAACACGACGCTTTTACGAATATTGTCAGCATATTTAAAATTAACTAAAAAAATGTTTAAAACGAAAAAAAATATGTAATACCACTGATTTAGGTGTCTAATTATTTCAATAAAACGCGTATCTGCTTTACTAATATTGAACACTTTCACAATCAATTTCCGTATAAAATACTTGTGGGTTCATATGAACCACAAAGAACTTTAAAATTTCAGATTGAATAAAAAAATACATACGTTCGTTTCTATAAAATATTTTTACACTTTCTATGTTGAAGGGTTTTCCAAGATCTATTTGAAGCCATGCCTTTGTCTGATTTACTTCTGTGTGAGCGCAATACTTTTCTGAAGTTCTTTTATCACCATCAATCACCAGTGTTGCAATATTAGATCCGTACGTCGAACTTTGCAAAACTGATGTGGTAGGGTGCCTACTGAGGTTTTCTGCAATATATGTTTTGAATGGAATGCACGTCCCTTGTCCAAAAATGGCATAAACAGATAGAAATACTTAAATTCTGTTTACTATAATTATGGCAGAAAACTGTACTTTGATCATTTACCGTTTGTCAAATATTACCTGAAAAGTCAAATGCATGCTTGATATTTTCTTTTAAAAAACAAAATAATTTATATCAGCGGATTTGGCGAGTGGGGGCAATATGCGACATCCGAAATAGTAAGACTTTACGCCGTAGGTATACCCATCACATTGTTTACGAGAACATTCACTATCAATTCTAAAAACTGTCTAGCACCAAACAATTTTGAAGAAAAATTGGACATTTGTAAAGCACTAAAATATATAAATTCATAGGTTTTAAAGTGTGAAATGATGTCATGTGTATTTTACATGTTCTCTCCGAGCCATGGACGCGTTTGAGACAGGTACTTATTCCCAGTTGTCGTGGTGTTAATCAGATAAGAGTTTCTGCCTCTCCCTAAATGGGACAACAGTTCATCACAGGTTTACCTTAATGATGGTACCCAATATCAGCACGGTGGACGGATACAATGGAAATAAAGTATCTTGCGTAAAGATACAACACGAAGGATCAAGCAACTATCGCAGTGCTTAAACCAGTGATCTTTATGTTAATGGAATGACGTTTATGACCACTAAGCAAATAAATACTCAAACAAAATACATTTTCGCTATTTTTCACAAAGGAATACAAGTAGCAGATAGTCAACCTGTTGTCAATTGAAGTCAAGGGGAAAAAAGCGAAATAATAAACCATATTAAAACCTAAGCTACAAGACCAAAACAAACAACATTAATAAATGTGACAGAGCACATCCATTGAAGTGAAAATGCTCAATTATTGCATTAAAGGGTAATGGTTCCTGATCCGATTATTTCACATAATTGGCAAATCCCAATTACATGTAGTAAAATGCATAAAGCATTATCAGTATATTGAAATGTAAAATACTGCCCTGTCAAATCAAAACAATCTTGTGAATTAATGGTAATAGTATGCATTAACTATACAACCATTTTTTTTTTCAAGTTAATCTATCATTTTATCAATATCGAAAATTAAGAACATACTTTGCAATATCAATTATAACAGCTGTGCAAATAAAGAAGTGCAATCGAAAGTGAAACATACATTTCGATAGGGAAAAATTAAAATGTCCGCTTTAACATAAATTAAACGCAGAAATTATTTTTTTTTTTTAAAATGATAACGAAAATGAGGCATCATATCTTTTAATTTTATTTCCTGCAGGCAACCACTGCTGTAAATAAAAAAACAACTCATCTCCGACTATTTATGTTATCGCTTTGTACATAATAACATCTCCTACCTGGTAGTAATTAATAAAACAAATACAATATTTAATAAATATCGCTAAACTAAAACAAAACCGGATGCATATTGGAAACTAAATATATTTAATTAAAATGTCCTATCATAATATTTTTTTCTGATATGATTATATTATTTAAATCTCTGACATTTAGACCAAAAGGATAGAAAACAATACTAAACAATTGATTATGTATAATATCTAGATTTCATATTTACAAATGATAGTCTTTAGGTTATTTTCTATGTGATATATTTTCCTTTTTTTTTTTTTTTTTGCTTTAGTAATGAACGGCAGACAATAGACAATCTTACTTGAGCCTTAGGCGATATCATTGTTCACTAGCATTAAAAGAATAAAAGCAATAAGGGCATCCTTATTGTAATAATAATATGATATATGCATTGACCTATTATTCCTTTCCATCTTACTTGGTATTTGTTGTTCTTATTTTAAAAGTATCTAGAAGACGTGCATGTAATTTAGAGTGTGATTCATAGTTTTCTTTTATCTTGTGTGATATTTTGATAATATACCCGATATATTCATATACACGTTTATTCACTCATATATCTTTTTTTTTTTTTACAAAATATTCTCAAAGAATAAACTTTAGTATACAAGTATTGTCACACTTTTAGATATTACAATGTATTAAACATTACCTCTATGTTAGGCTATCAACCGGTTCATAAATTCATGAACCTGTTGATAAGGTGGGAAAAATTGACATGTATTCCCGCGATAAAATTTGTTTTTACTGCCTGGTGTCAACATAACCAAATTTCTGACCAGTTAAAAATCAGTCATTAGTATCTTAATGTTAAGTAATGTATTTTATACTTACCGTGACAATAAACATGAAGTTGGAAACCAAAGACGACAATCCAAATTGAATAATACATTTCGAATCAATGTTTTAATGGACATTTACCTATGTCAATTAAATAATTAGGAAATATTGAGGAAGTTAGCATTTATTGTCGAGAGGCTTGCTTCGCTCTCCTGGGCAACAATATTTTGACACAGATCAATCATTGGACCTCAGTCATTATTCATGCATATTTATATAAATTAAACCTTTTACATGTGTTAACATTTGCGTTCTCAGTTATTTTACTTATAAGAATTATAACCTACAATAACCAATCACCACTAAACGGGAGTTCAATGTCCCTCATTAAACAGAAACATCGCAAAACACATCATTCTTGTGTAAATAGAATGTGTTTGAATATGTTGAATATTTTTGACAAGACAACGGCGTATCTGATACTTGTATTTTGTTAATGATATTGCGTTTATATTAACAAGCATATTTTGTTAATGATATTGCGTTTATATTAACAAGCATATTTTGTTAATGATATTGCGTTTATATTAACAAGCATATTTTGTTAATTATATTGCGTTTATATTAACAAGCATATTTTGTTAATTGAATAGTTTTGAAAGCTGGATATAAATGCATTGTTTTAGAGTAAAATGTGTGTGTTACAGAACATGAAAAAAGAACAATTACCAAAAATAAAGTTCAGAATCAAGGACCCCTACTTCTGACCTACTTACTACAGCTAACGACATTACACTTCCTGATCACACTCCATATGAATAAGAGTTGTAAAACATTGAGTACCAATGATTTTTTTTTTTTTTTGAAATTTTAAATTTGCCACATTGTTTTATTTCCCTTTCTTGTAGTTTTTATATTTGTTTATGTGGATAAAACTTTAAAACGTGTCAAATTCACTAACGTCGGAAGCAAATTGAAATGTGTGTGTGTGGGGGGGGGGGGTGGAAGAGTTTACCTATACTTCCAAATGTTTTCCCACAAATCATGAAATTCCTAATCCGTGGGGAGGGGGAGGAGGAGGGAGGGGGCTAGTATGCCTATTTCTCCAACTTTCTCAATCTTTATAAGCCTTCCCCCAGCCCCCCCCCCCCCCCCCCCCCCCCAGTTCCAATGCCTATTTAATTATCTTTCAAGAATAGTTATCTTTCGTTTCAAATTAAATAAAAAAAACTCCTTGTCTTCTGTTGAATGCGTTCTTCATTCAAAATGTACTTTGTCGAAAGCTTTCTCTATTTATGATGAATTAGATTGAGAGATCTGTAAATAAAAAAAAATATAGAGAAACTTTGCATCAAATTATGGTCGAAACAGAACTCTTTTCATTTTCATTGAAACGTCCGCTTTCTTAAAAAATAACTCTTCGATATTCACACTTAAAAGAACTATCAAAACAACTCTTGAAAACTGTTTTCTCTTGAAGTTTAAAGCGGTAATGTAGGATATATCTAAGGTGAGAAATTCTAACGGGTTGAGTCCAGAAATGTATAACGTTAGTAGCGGTTGGTACATGTACATGTTTTAAAACTATTTTCAGGTTCTCTCAAATAACTATTTTTAGGGATTGTTTTTTTTTTTTTTTTTGTAAAGTACCCTAATATAATTTTCCATCAGGGGAAATATTTTCTAAAAACACATTTCCAAGAGTGCAAGAGAGAGAGAGAGAGAGAGAGAGAGAGAGAGAGAAAGAGAGAGAGAGAGAGAGAGAGAGAATATTCGAATAATTAAACTACTACAAGAAGTCTATCGACAAACGAGAAATGTTGATTAATGTCAATAACAATAGTTCTGCAGATCTTAAACCATGGGGTTTTGATGGTTTCATGTATATGGTAGAGAATACAGAAATATTGCTTCCCTGACAGGAAGCAGAAGGGGGGGGGGGGCGGGGTGGGGGTGAGTGTTTGTCATGATTTCGGATAATATTATCCCAATCCTCGCCCCACCTGCACGATGCAAAGTGTCTTTCTCCTAAAATTGCTGTATTTTAAAAAGAAATCCAGTTTTTAAACTCTATAGGATGGACGACCTTGGGAGTTGGTTTCTTTAAATATGGTAAAATATATAAGTGTATTGCTACCGGGTTTAAAAAAATGTGAAATAATGCATGTTGAAATTACTAGCGTACAACTGTTTTAGTACGCTCCCCAACATAAACAAAAGGCCTAGACCCCTGCCCAAGAGAATTTAATTTCACAGTTTGAGTAGAAGACATAACATCAAATGCATTTAGTTACACCCCCCCCCCCTTAGATTCTAAAAGTATAGAAGAAAATATCATTATATTTTATTTATTTGCCTTCATGTATATGGCAACAATAGCCCCGCCCTCTGGCCTAAGCACATGACTTGGGGGCCTCCAAATTCACAATGAAGGTAAAGGGCTTCAACCCTTAAACAACGGGCCATGAATGTTACAAATTTCGTAGAAATGTTCATGGACTTTATTTATTTGCTACTGTCGAAATGGGAAACAAAAGACTTTTGAAAGATGCAATAGTTTTACTCTATGACCATATCTGCCCCGTCATAGGACTTTAACCCCTGAACATTGGTCAATAAAAACAGTTTATGTTGTATAGTTGTTGTTTTTTTTCATTGTGTTTTCATTTGCTCGTATTTACCCAAACCATCTTGTATTATAGAGCATGTCACGTTACCGCCCGGTACTTGGGCACTTTTTGGACAGCTAAAAGGTAACCTATTAGACAAAGTGCAGGAAGAAATAGTTTAAATGGACTAGGTTTAACATAAATAACGCCACAAATATATTCAAACAACGTTTAAATGAAAAAGGACGCCTGGATATTCTAAATAGCATTGTTTGCCTGCAAATGTTCCACATTGCGCTCTACTTTTAAATATGCAACCCATACGTAAACGCTACGTTTCTTAAAAACTGCAATATGGATTGTTTGTTAAATAATTTGATATGAAACATTGTGCACATTGTGTACAGTAATTGTAGACGCTGCAGTGTTGTGTCCCATAATGTAAAATCACTGAACAGAGAGGAAATCTTTAAATGGAAAAAACTCTTTTATGTATAATCCTTTGAGAATCAAATAGGCTGAAAATAACTTCCTGTTTCAAAATGCAAACTGTGTTATGGACGTTCTTTGCCCTGGTTGGGACTTGTGTTTATTGTTACGGTAGGTGTGTTTCTTTGAAATTTCATTCTAATTTGTCACAAACAAAAAAGGTGTTATGCGGTTTGGTTAAATTGTAATTTTAAGTCTGAACACGACTCGTAAAAGGTTGTTTGCTATTGTATCTGATGTTCCTATCCGTGCTCAGAAGGATATTATTCGTTCCATTACTTTGCCTACTTTTATTTGATCAATTTAGACGCATTTTATACAATGTACATACGTTGTATCTGCATGTATTGTTATACATGTTTACACTGTGTTTTACGGAAATTAAGTCGTGCATGAAATATACATGTACGTATGAACTTTCGTTATCCGAGATCATTATTACAAAGGCCAACATGGGCGTCAGTGCGGTAACATTGTACACTTAATATTAAATCTTACAAAAATAAATCATTTAATACAGTTATTTTTTATTAAATTTGAATCAATGTGCAATGCTTTAATCCTAACATCGTTTGATTAAACAGGTACTACTTGCTGTTTATTTGGACGTAACATAAAATATTCTTATTCCTTTACAATAAATGTCTCATGTCGTTGATCATGTGCTATTATAATTAATAGATCAAATACCATAAGAAAACAGTCTGTAATTGTGAATTTGATTTTAATTACTTTTTACATGATCCAATATTGGTAACTGAATGAAACTCCGATATCTACGTGTTCGAATCATAACGTAACTAATATATATTTTAAAAAAGAAAAAAATAAGTATATCGCAATATTCACGAGGAACACAGTTAATTGAAAGTAATCACGTTTCTTTTAAGTTTTACAAAACTGATACAGTATCAATCAGGCCTCAAGAGTCAACTTTTAATCGGGGATTACTCTCTTGGTTTACTTTTGGGTTTTACTTTCTGTTTGGTTTGGTCTGATCGGTGTTGTACTGAGTTCAGACAGGTCAGGTTTAATAAGGAATGGTATCTTATACGATATATCATAACTTGGGGCAGTTTACGCTTTATAAACCGCGAAGTAAAGATAAAAATGAAGAATAATTCATGTTTTCAATTCGTTTGTATGGTGTTTTATAACATAGGACTAAGTAAAAACGTTAGAATGACGTTGCGATGAGTCATTGTAAGTAGAACAATTTGTTAGCCTACCAGGAATGATCAAATGATGTTATTAACTTTAAAATGTACATTAATAACAGACATGCTGGTTTATTTTCTGGTGAAATTTCAATTTATCTTTTTTGCCATGGAGATAAGAATAAATGTCTCAATAATGTTCGAACAACCTTTGTATTTACAGAGAATCTCTCTCGTAGATCTGCTACCATAATTTCTGTGAGCTCAATCTTTGAGTCTTATACGACAAGCAATGCGAATGATGGAAATTTAAACACGACCTACATCTTCTGTTCCCACACTGATCTTAATCAAACAAAAGCATGGCTGCAGGTGGACCTCGGCAAACCCTACAGCATTAACCATGTCAAGATATATTATAGAAAGGACGGTATGCATATTTTATTTTCATTGATTATACATTTTTAAAATTTAGATATAGATTAAGTCGACTGTTCATGAACCAACTATCATGGCATTTGATCGTATATTAATAATAAGTAAATATATACATTATAAACTTAATGACATTTTTCAAATATGAACAAGTAATTTTCTGGACTTTTGGAATATTATATATTGTCACGTCGTGTGCAAAGCATGACATAGAGAATGTAAATAAGAGTCTACTGAAATATTTTTCTTGGCGTTTTCATGAAATCGTTTAACATTCCAGTTTTACATGTACTCGTATAAGACAATCTGACTTGTGTATAAATTTCATACAAATATGTATGCTAAAGTCAATTTATAGACACGGTACAATCACCGACTATAATGTCAATACAAGATGTAATTGGATTACAGCTGTAATTGGAAAAAGTAAATTTCTTTTCGATCTGATAGGCTAGAATGGATAAGACATAACTGGAGTCTAGGACACAATATTAATGCATTAATGTAGTGTACATTTAGATTATGGACTATACTGGAAGCAGTATCGGTTCCGGCAGTTTTATCTTGATGTATCGAACATCTCAGCAACACAAAGTTCGACGACTCAGAGAATTCGCTGCTATAAGGACAATACAACCGCCCCATCATTGCCTCCCTATATAATAGACATACCATGTAAACAAACAGTTAGATACGTCATTGTTGAGACAACTTATGATGCTCCAGAAGATGATAAATATGGTGTACATGGAGCAATCCTTGAAGTTTGTGAAATAGAAGTTTATGGTAAACATTTCTTTTCCATAAACTGTTTCCTGAAATAACATGTTCCACCCAATCCTAAAACAAATATTTTCTTTGATATTCATAAATAGACTGTTTTTACTGCTTCAATCAGTACATTTTAGTTTTTAAAAACCGGCGCTAATTAAAAGGCCAATTATGTTTTTGTTTTGTTTATATAACTAGTTTGTTTTTGTTTAAATAAAGCATCGGTTTAAATATGTATTTCTGTTCCTACGACCATGCTTAAGGAAAAATCTTTTTGAAATAGGGTGCAATAAGAATTGCATTAACCAAGTTTGCGATCCTTTTGGGTTCTGTATCCAGGGATGTGTGGATGGATATTGGGGACATTTCTGTGATTCAGTATGCCATGTTGACTGTAAAGAACCGTCTTGTAACAGAACTACTGGACATTGTATCACCTGTATTTCTGGATTTTGGGGAGACACCTGTACAATACAGTGTTCATCGTTTTGTTACGGGGGAGTCTGTGGCAAAAACAATGGTTACTGTGCACAGGGATGCACGCCAGGACGATTTGGTGAAATTTGTGTTCAAATATGCAGCTCTGGATGTAAAAATGGTACATGTGATCAAAAGACTGGGATTTGTCTCTATGGATGCAAACAGAACTGGTCAGGTGATTATTGCAACAGTAAGTGTAATATTATAACATTATAATGATAATCTTGTAAATTTTTAAGGCACATCAAAATATTATTGACGTTGCCGTTTTGAAATACTTTTTTGTTTTTCCTCTCTATTATGGATATGGATATTATCAGTTTTCCAAAATGTGGAAAACCAACTTTATAGGTAAAAAGATCTGCAAAGTCTTTTGAATACTATTTTTTTTTTAAGCAAATATATACCGAATGTTTATTTATTTGCATACATCAATTTTATTGCATTGCAACATATGAATGGCATCCAATCTTTTGCTAATTTATAAATTGATATTTATTACATTTTGAATAGATTGGAATATCAATTTTACAAAAGAATGCAACGCCTAGTATGTTACATCGTTACAAGAACTCGAACTGTCGTTTAAACTATTTTCATGCATGAAAACACTCGTTGAGTATGCAATAATTGAATAAATGGCTCTTGGACAATATATCATCATTTTATTTTGGTTCAACATCTTAGAGGTACCTAGACACGCTTTGAGATCAGTTTTTTTCATGCATAAATGGTTTAAATATACATTTTGAATAATTGACCTAACTTTGAATGTAATGATTCATTGTTATGTAAACAAGGCTCGAGTCTTTTACATGTACACGGTTACAAACAAGGTAAAGTAAGGAATTAATATTAAACTCAAACAAGATATTTAACTGATTTAATGTGTTAATAAATAATAGAATCAACAGAAGATTGCAGCATTTGACTGATATTTGCACTAATAAATCACATATATAAACAATAACAAGACTTGAACTTTGTTTATAAATTCTGTGTCTTGCTTGTTACTCAATATTTGATTTTATAATTTTGACAAAACATTAAAATACCCATATTTACCGTTCTAAACAATCAAAAATGGAAAAAAATAAAATTAAAAATTTTGTTCTCAAATTGTGTCTAGGACACTTTAACCTATTACAAGTGCGCCAGCTGGTAAGTATCGAAATATGATTATTTAAATGGACCATTTAAATATCAAGTGTTATTAGATATTAAGTGATGTTATTTATAATTGCAAGGCATGTATTAAGGAAGTCAAAACCTTTCTTCACAGTATGTGAATCAACGCGTTATGGGCCAACCTGTTCTTTGGAATGCGCTGACAGCTGTGTAAACAGTACGTGTAATAATTACACTGGTTCCTGTATGTATGGTTGCCAGGAGGGATTCTACGGAGATCAGTGCGACAGAGACTGTTACAGTTGTCCCACAGGGTGTGACAGAATAACGGGAGAATGTATTGGAGATTGTCCTGTCGGCAGGTTTGGAAAACTTTGCAACAAACCATGCAGTAAAGATTGTAAAAACAGATGTAACAAGAACACTGGCAGCTGCGAGGAAGGCTGTGTATTTGGTAACATTGGAGATTTTTGTAATGAAACGTGCGATGATCGATGCTTATCTTGTTGTGATTCGAAAACTGACAACAGTAAGCATACTCTTTTATTTGAAAAAAAAATGACGCTAAATTTAAAACATATCTAATAATATCTTTTTTTCGTTGTTGGATGTTAACAACAAAAAATATATTGCTTTTACAGTTAAACCGAGGCAGGATTCATGCACAGAAAACCTTTCCATTTTGATAGGAGTATGTGTGATTCTTTGCATAAGTGTCCTAGTGAATGGTTGTACAATTACATGGTAAATTAGTATTATTTCTTCAATACGTAGTTAATTCCGTTCTACCTTCATTTGATTTGTTAACAATTTGTAAATGCTATAAAGAGAAATGATTGAAAAATGGACCTAGAAAAAATGCGCGAATAATTTTACATTAAATTTTGATATCCTCAACTTCTTGGAAAAACTAGCACAATTTGCAGTATTACCGCATTGCACATATATAAGATGAAGTATAATTGCAGAACTTTTAAGATTAAGTTCTTTTTAAACTGAAAATTATATAAATGTCAAATCAAATCGTATGCAGGATTCGAAATTACTTTATTTTTAACAGATTGCTATACATTTATTCATTACAACAATTTAAGAATACAATCAATAAAATTCAATGTTTCTTTTTTTCATTGCATTAATTTAGGATTTTAAGACAAACCGGATGTAAACAACGAGGTGTTACGCAACAGAGGACAAAAGGTGATTCGCATTCAAATGACTTCGTTTCACAACAAGGGATACATTACACGGCAGAGGACAACGCAGGGTACCAAGAATTAGGTCAAGTCAGTGGACCCTCACACTATGACCAGCTTCAAAGGTCACAATGATTTGACACTACATAATGATAAAATACAACGGCATTATTTTAATATTAGATTATTAATTTATGTATAAGTAGCATTATGGTCAACAAGAAAGGAATGAACTGAAGTTCATTTGATAAACGTAATGTATCTGCTTCATTTTAAATGACCAAGACGTGTTTATTTTGTACATATTTTCACGAAATTGCTTACATTTAATCAACTTATCTTCCGTTTTGACGATATAGACGTTCGCATTAATATCATTTTGCAATCGTTATATACCATCATTTAAACATTCTTCTCATTGTTATTCTCTTAACTTGCTGTTGATATGGACAATTTTATTTCAAAATCGATAAGCCTATGTTAACAACTGAATACCGGTATATCTATCGACATCAATTGGCATTTGTAAACAACAAGATCAAATATTATATTTGAAAATTAGACTAAGCATATCTTTACTTTTTGTCGTTATTGAAGATATCGATTCGATACATTATACAATTGTTGACATTATTGTAAAATGTACAGGCTATTTGATAATATAAAAACTGTGGTATGTCTTTCCGATTATGTCATTAAATTCAAGGTCATCCATTCTGCTAATGTTAATTAAGATTTTTGTTTATATTTACTACATTCTATTGATCTGGATTGAAATGTTTACATACTCCCTTTTGTAAACAAATTAACTTTAATTATTATATAATTTCCCAACATTGGTTGACCGATTCAGTTTGAAAGAATGATACAAGAAGATTGTAAATTTAAATGTTTAATTTAATTAAAAAATTAAAAATTGGATAGTTTTCGTAATTTTCCAATTTGATTTTTATTCGTCGAATTTGAAACCAAAACAAACAAGCTTTTCCCCTAACTCCATCGCTCCTTCCAAATCGGAATCGGGAATTTTTTTGTCGAACACAACGATTATTCGAGCTCTTCCGACAAGCTTTTCCAAATTCACTCCTCCAAGCCCGTTGGCTGCTAGTTTATTCAGGTAAAACTTGGTTGTCTCTGCATTTGATAGACAACCGCGCACTAAATGTTGACATTTAACATTCTCTTCTGGCTAAAGCAGGATTTTTTTTTGTTAGAGCTGGGTTCAAATTGTCTGGTACTGAATCTTCGTTTTAAGAATACCCGGCCATTTTATTCTTTTTTTATCTTTTTTTTTTTTTTTTTGCTGTAGAAAATAGTAGAGATATCCCTTTTGCATATCGGGTTTCCTTCAAATTGATGTCAACTTTCCTTAAGAATTACTCATCATTTTTTTTATTTAGGAAATTTACCTTTCAAATTTCCTGTAATACGGTTCGTGCATTTGACAGGACCTCGGTTATCACTGCAAGCCTGTGTACCTTGCCTTGGGGTTGGCCAATCAGTCCTACATGTGTACAGTTTTTTACTTATACATTAAAAAGACAATATAATTCTGTAAAGTTTACATCACCGATTTTTAAAGTATCCCTTTGTATATTTAAAGTACTACATGAATTTGTCGTTTTCGGTTTTGTTTTATAGAGATTTGATACAAATAACTTAATAATTAAAATAAAAACTCCTGTTGAATTTGAATATAAGTTTATAATTGGTAAAATGATTTGACAATCTTTTGGGAAAGATGAAGAATATATAATCTAAGAATTCAAAAACCTAATGTGATAGCGTATTGTAATTATAATAAACATCTAAACGAACATCTGATAATTATTTGCAGATCTTATGTTTACTTAAAGTACAGAAATGTATACAATTACATGCATTTTGAACACGATTGGTCACTTTAAAGTGATGTCCGTGTTATCCGTACAAAAGGAGTACCCTTCATGCAATAGTTTGCTAAAAAATTACAAAGTACAAAACCTGGTATTGTTTTCACAAGTTGTCAGAAATCAAAATCCTAGCAATATGCACACTTCAGAAGACCAACTTTCTATCTCGAAAACTGAAGGAGAGTTAATCCGTACAATAAGGGAACCCTATATGCAATATTTTGCCCCAAAATGACTAAGTTTAAAACCTGGTATTATTTTTTCAAAAGCTAGTATCTTTTTCATAAATAATCCGAAATCCATATCCTAGCAATATTCACACATCTGATGTATGTACAATAGATCTGGAGCCAGTTTTACTAAAGGTCGTAACTCAAAACGTAGACGTAAACGTAGACGTAGACGTAACTTAGGCTGATTTTGCGTTTTACTAAAGGTCGTATCTTACGTTTTGGCGTAGATTTACGTCAAAATCTACGGGTGACGTGCAGCAGACGTAGGAACGTACGTAGCGTAATAAAAAATGGCGACGTACCTACTGTTGCAACGCGCACTTAGAAGAGAAAGGGTTTTCCGCGATAGGAGTCAGCCGCTAGACTCTCTGGATGACGTGGATTTGATCTCACGGTATAGATTTCCGAGGAGAGTTCTTTTAGAACTTATTGATGCTGTTGATGCCACATGTAGACCGGCAACGAATAGATCCTACTCTATTCCCACACAACTGCAGGTATAATGTAAACAAAACGAAGGTTGATTAATTGTTGTCTCCCTTTGGAGAGCTCCCTAACAAAGTTGTGCACCCGTTCATGAAATTATTCGTTCTCTGAAACTTGCAAATTGAGATATTTAAGCATATACTTTTTCCAAGCTGGCAATAGTAACATTATTGAGTGACCAAACATGAACTGTATGGTGATATGAAAGAGATATACTATAGCACAAAGAGAGAGAGAGAGAGAGAGAGAGAGAGAGAGAGAGAGAGAGAGAGTTTCTTTTCGCATCAATGTATCCCTTTGCATTAAATTGAAATATATTTAGATATAAACTATAAAAACAAAACACGATCAGTCTGAAAAATAAAACCTATTATACATATGTAATAAAGAGTGTATGCCTGAACTGCGGCTTACTTATGGAAACGATCGAGGATCCAAATTTTCATTTAGTTGTGCGGGAAAACTTAATTATAATACATCATGCATAATACATGTATGTGCGTTGATGATGTTTTCTATAGAATTGTGGGTTTGGGGTTTTTTGTTTTTTTACAAGAAAACACGGAAGTCCCGGATTTTTTTTGGGGATGGATTCGAGAGATATTTTTCAAAAGTGGGGGTATATTTAAACAATAAAATACTTTCTCTGGTGATTCATTTGGGATATAAAGGTAGCGACATTGCCAAAAAAAAAAAACCCTAACCCGCTAACGCGGTTATCATGTTAAATTTTTTTTCTGCAATGATCGCTACCCTGAAAATTCACTAAATTACTGTTAAGTTAGCTAAAAAAAATAGCCAAAGCGTATCCCGTGAGAATGTGTCTGACATATCAATATTATTTCGTGCAGTCCGTGATTTTTCTAAGGTCTGTAGATTTTGACCAATCGATAAACGGTTCGTGTAGATTTCAGTCTGTTTCTGAATTAACTATAACTTTCCGTAAGAAATAGAGGAAATAAGGGATAGTTATCAAAGTTTGCGAGAACTAGTACATGTGGATTTTTCAAATAATTGAAAAGAAAAACAAACAAACAAAACAAAACCCGCATAAGTACATGTAAGATTCCTATATTTCTTACGAAAATTAATTGTTATTCACAGCTGTATAGAAAATGGCAGAACTAAATCTAAATTATCCAGTTCTGACCAGTTTATCGATCGATTTTCATAATTAGAATGAAAACTTTCACCCTAACCCCCCATTTAGAAATGTGGGTCCGTGTATGAAATTGACAATCACCCTCTGTCCCCAAGTTTTTTGTCTATCATGTCAATAAATTTTGGGAATGCCATTCCAAACGGGTATTGAAAAAGTGACAGATTGTTTCAATATCATATGTATTACAGTAATTAAATCTAACACACAACTTTATTTTTAAAAACCATTATTTTTTTTCTGTATACACAATTTATAATAATAATGTAATTCTGTTGTTCCAGGTGTTGTGCACCTTGCGCTTTATGGCGAAAGCGGACTTTTTTTCGGAAGTGGGAGATATCCACGGTATATCCAAGTCTTCAGTCAGCGTGTTTTTACCAAGAGTGTGACGAGCACTGAATGCGTTTCTACACATAGATGGCACGCTTATTCCTATTCGGGGCATGAACGGGGAGGATGAGCCTGTTTATGTCTGTCGCAAGAACTTCCATGCCTTGAATGTTCAAGGAGTTGTAGATGCGAACATGAGGTACATACTGGCTTAATGCAGTTTCAGTATGACATAATAGTCTTTTCTTGATTTGGAGCATGTTTATAATGATAAAAGAATAAATCAATAAATTTGCCCTATAACTACATGCCATTTATCACTATGCCAGCATAATTTATATGCATTATTTTCTTTTTGAAGGTTCATTAATATCAACTGCCGATTTCCAGGGAGCACCCATGATGCTTATGTTTTCCAACATTCGAGCATTCCTGGTATCTTGGAGACGTTGCCTGGAGGAGGATGGCTTTTAGGGGATTCTGGGTATCCTCTGAAGGATTATCTGATGACTCCTTTCATCAACCCTTCAACGCCTGCTGAAGAACGTTATAATGCCGCCCACTGCAAAACCAGGAATGTGGTGGAGCGTACATTTGGTGTTCTAAAGGCAAGGTTTAGGTATGTCAATCATTTGCACATAATTTTATGATCTTCACTGTATTAAACTACTGATGAATACTGTTCACCAATGGGTCCAATCTTTGTATATAGGTGTTTACACAGCAGTGGAGGATACCTTCCTTTTAAACCAGAGAAATGTGCCTTAGTTGTAGAGACATGTATGAAGTTGCACAACAAGGCCATCAAGTAGAGGGTACCTTTGCGTAATGGTGGTGCTGTAGCCAACCAGCACAACAACGCAGTATACCAGGGAGCAGCCCCACTTAGATCAAGAGAGCTGAGGCAGCAGTTGGCTTCCAGATTCTAGGAGTGATGCCAACAATAAAAAAGATATATCATCCTATAAGAATACATGAGTTTGTTGTTGTTTGAAACCTTATAATGCAGTGGCGTCGGAAGCAATTTGAAAGTGTGGGGGGGGGGGGGGGGCTAGACTAATCCTAAAACATCTTTACAAGAAAAAAAAAACATTCCCAAAACCATGATAATCTAAGCCCCCCCCCCCCCCCCCCGCGCCCCCGGTTCCGACGCCTAAGTAATGTAGTAGTCATAATTTGATAACAGATGATACCGACAAATCTGAGGTTACCTGGATTTTTTAATATATAGGCAATACACACTACAGCATTAACTTTCCACTCTCTATTTCCAATCTTTTTCATATGTAACAGTAATTCAATTCAATTCTTCAACCAAAATGCTAATAAAGCTAAAACCGATGGAATAAAATTCAACAGCCTAGAAGGAACTATTAAAGGATAGAAATGTAACAAAATGTGATAAAAAAAATATAATTTAATATTTTGGTGGCTTAAATATAATGAGAGAGAGAGAGAGAGTTTTGACAAGATTACATAATAAATGAACTTATACATTTTTACTGTATGAATTAATATCAAAATTATAATATCAATTAAATATATATTAACCGGTATATAAATAATATATATTCCTTACTACAAGCAGATTTCTATAGACCAAAATAATTACCAGTTCCCAGTAAATTATATAAGTAATACAACATATGATATATAATAACGTCTTTGCAAAATCAAACATTTTCAATATAACATGTTTGTTGTCTTTCTCATAAGGTGAATTTAATCAATATTGATTCATATATATCATTATAAATAGTTAATTTATTGATATGACATAAAATGACTTCAATTAACAACCAATAACTGCCTCAAAAGCAATCTACTACCCCACAAAATATATATTGGGAGACAAGCAAATAAATGTTACTCAGATATTTAGCCGACAACACACTTTTTGATATCATAATTAATCGGTGGTAAATGAAGAAAATAAGACAAGAAATCGCTGCAGGATTCTAATTAAATTTGATGATAGGAGAAACAGAGAATTCTGTGCATGACTGTCCCTGATGTCCCTCCAAAGCACTGGCAATTCTTTCAAGGGCTTTCACTTTTCGTTCCTCCAGTTCTAAGCGTTTCTTTTTCATTGCAATAATTTCTTTCATTCCATTCTCTATAATAATAAAAAAATGAACATTTATGAATATATATCTAATTTTTTTTACTGCGTCATTACATATGTTTTAAAAAGACAGAATGAATAAGACTAAAGATATTGTTAGCATAAAACTTGAGACTTTGCTTTAAAAAAGATTTATTATTTGTTTCATATATTCTAACCCACATCATTCTGGGTACATTAATGTACCATAAGGTAGATAAAAAATAGCAGTAGGTAAACAAAGTATTTCTGGTGATGTTAACAACAGGTTAAAAGTTTTACCATAATCTCCAGCTTTCTGTTTGAGTCCCAAACTGCTCCTATTCTTGTTCTTATTTGCTAAAATAAAACAACCAATAACTCTAAATAAATCAAGCCATCCTTAAAGAAAAATGTTTGTTTGGAATTATTGTTCCATGAGGTCTTTAGACCCAGGAAGGAGGGGAGAGAATTCTATTTTATTTTTCAAACCTGAAGCTTAACTTATTAAAAATTGTTCAAAAACAACTATCTCCATATGACAAAAATTAAATTAAATTAAAATCAACAATTAAAAATTTGTTTTTGAATTATCTAAATTGACATCTACTTTATTTTATATGAAAAATAAATTTATTTTTCAACAAAATAAATCTATTATGGTCAGTTCAGTGACAGGAAACAGGAATACTTTTTATTCGGACCTAAGATAAAAAAAAATTATTTGGCTTTAAAAATCATAAATCATATACCTACATGTACATGTAAGGGTACAAGATGGAGATGGAGAGGGTGGCTCCAAACATTCATTCTCAGGTATAATGTCTACTATACAACCTGTAAAAGTTTAAGATATAACAAATTATCAATGAACAATTTTAAAAATTAAAAGACGTCAAGTATTAAAAATCAAGAAAAGAAAAAAATGTACTATTATAGAAGGTCATCATGACTGGCTTTGTGATGCATGCTCTCTCTCTCTCTCTCTCTCTCTCTCTCTCTCTCTCTCTCTCTCTCTATTATACCCTATATATAAATGCATGTCACTCTGTACTTTTGAGAATAAAAGAGATTACTATTTTAGGTGGAGTTGAGCATTGTGATAACCATTTTGTCTATTCAACGGAATTGAAACTCTTTCATCGCCATATATTTGTATGCTTATGAAAAAATGCATGCATACCTGTGACCTGATCTGATGACAAAGTCCAGCTACATGTATCTCCCATTGCCCCAGGGGTTTGGATACCTTCAGAAATTGTCATACATGTACTTGAATCTGTCCTGTTACCTTAATGTTAGGAAAAAAATCTAAATGTATTTATAATGACTAAATAATTGTTGATACATTGCATTATCATGTTATAAAGAAATAAATTCATGCTAAGTCTACATGTACATTAAATTTTCTTCTGTTTACAATTACCAAATGCATACTTTTTCAATTATTATTGTTTAAACCCCCCCCCCCCCCCCCAAAAAAAAAATCTTTAAAATACCTCTGTCCAAATCTGTCCCTGTATCGGCGCCCCCATCGAGACCATGAATCGCCACCGATGGAATGGTACTAAGAATCTAGGGGAAGACAATTTGAAATTGTAAATCAATCAATTGCCATTCTCAATTATAAACAAATTGGTTTTTTTTTCTTTATTAAATAAAAATAGATGATGGGAGGGAGTTATGATGTACATCATGTGCATTTTTTCCAGTTCATCTATTGTTTGTAATATTTAAAATGTTCTATATCTTATAAATATAAATAAATGCATGTATGTACATTTAAACAAAGAAATGATAAAGTGTACGTATTTTCAAGTGTAAACTAAGTAATAAAAAATCATGAATTTATTTACTCACTGTCAATTCCCATGGCTTGAAATTCACCTCAGGCGGGGGTCCACCTCCTGTTTTGTTAGTTTCCCTCTTTCTGAAAGCCTCCTTCTTCTTAATGGCAGACTGGGCATCCTGGAATCTCTTTTTGGTTTCATCGAGTGTTCTGGTGCAGTTTATTGCAACTGAATTTACTCTAAAAGCATTTTAAAAACAAAATACGATGTGATAGATCCACTACACGACCAGAGACATAAATATTGTTAACGTTATTTGTCTCCGACACGTACAACCCTAGAGTAAACATGTCAAACGCACCGGAATACGATGTCCAACAGTTTTAAAATATTTTCTCTAATCATAATACCATATATCAAGCTCAAACCATATATCGAATTTGTACACACTTTTACAGAACACTTACCACGTTTTTCTATTATCTGATTATGACATCGACCTAATGAAATAAACGGCGTGTACGATATATCTGACAATCTGCAGCCATTCTTACAATTAGTAGGACTAATCACCGGCTAATACATGTACGAGATTCAGTTGCGCCAATGTTCCGATAATTTGGGAAGTATAACAAAAAAAGGAATCGACATATATGACCTATCATAATCTTATTTTCGATCGAAATATTATTTAGAAATTCTGTGTTTTAGATAAATTAAACTTTCCCATCAATATGCTGTATTTTTAAAAGAATATACACATAGGTGAGCTTAATGTTTACAAAATTCGTATGATATATTTGGAGTTAATTTCTTTTGATATTTATAAATATAAACAATCTGCCATTAGCTTAAATACTGAAGTAAACTTACTTAAATCGGTGATGGTTTCCCACGCCTTTTTCTTCATCTCCGAGGTCAAGGATGGCGAAAATTTACCACGGATGATTTGGTTAAATGACAGACACGCGTCAGCTAAGACACACATTTCTCCCTCCGACCAATTTGGTTTTCGTGGCTTTTTATCTGTCATTATAGATCTAGCAGACGATAATGGGGTAAGCGAAAGTATGCAATACGCATGCGTAGCATTCGTTGTTAGGATAGTTTTTGTACCTCCTTCGAATGAGTTCCAGACGTAAACTACGACAAAGTCTACGTGTGTATCTACGTTTACGTGTGTAGTTACGACCTTTAGTAAAACGCAATCTACGCACACGTACATTCGGACGTAAAGTCTACGTTTACGTCTACGTCTACGGCAAAATTTACGACCTTTAGTAAAACTCGACCCTGCAAAAGAACAAATTCTTATCTTTAAAACTGTAGGAGGAGTTATCCGTACAATGAGGGTACCCTTTGGAAGCCGCCCGGTTAATAATTTCGGGTTGAACACGATAGAGAAAGTTTTAGGGTGATTAAGATATTGTTGAAAATGATGTTTTTAAAATTCGATATCGTTTTGTTGTTGTCAATATCGTTGATATCAACAACAAAGTTGGTCATATACACGTATGGATTTATTAAGGAGATTCCATTAAAAGACATTAGGTTAAGACGCCACGCATTAAGCATCTATTCAGAGTTACTTATGCATTGAATCATTATTTTTTGAAAGATATGGTCTAATAACTGCAGCGGTGTGTGCATACAAATTGAATAACGCGCGCTAGCGCGTTATGATAATTTGTTTGTACTCATCGTTGCAGTTATGAAACCACATCTTTCAAAAAATAATGATTCAATGCTTATATTTACGTTTTTTAACATTTATTTCCTTCCCGCAAATATAATTTTTTTTTAAAAAAGCTCTGTCTTATTCAACGAGTAATGCAAAATTAACGGAATGGCCATTGGAACAGCCGAAATATACTGTCAAAAATAGTGCACAGCGTTTTAAATTATAACAAACAATTTTATTTTTCTTTCTGTAATTTAATGAATTTACTCTTGGTATACTAAAAAATTAAACAATTGAATTCATTTACAGCAATGAAATATTCATCAGCGTAAGTATAATATCATGTCGTTATCCGGTTTGAAGTCGCGAGAAGAGTTAGTTCATGTTCTTCGAGAAATGCTGAAGGAATACTGAATGTATTCATACGCACCAGATTTGGTGATCGGGTCTTCTGTGTTATGCGTAAATATCACTGAAATCAACCAATGCAATGCAATTTAATAGAGGGAAAGAAAGTGAATGTAAATATAAATATATAACGACAAATTGTTGTCCTTTAAAAAAGGATTTATGCTGCAATTAAATCCGCAACTTCATTCACTTAATAGCGCATTTTGTTCTGTTGAGTACAACAAGTCTCTTCTTATTTTTTACAATTTGTATTTACTTCTCACTTATTGAATATGAAGAAATTGAAAAAAGAAAAAGCGATAATACCAATATTTTATTATAATGTTTGCACACCTAAAAAAAAAGCTAAAATATACAAAACAATTTAAAAAGAAAAGAAACTCCATTAAAGATTGAAATCATTACTCTTATTTGATATCTATGAAATCAAACTGTTTTCACAAGATATCATAATCGTTCGCATCTGCTTACTTACTTATCCCTTTGTGCCTGAAGTTTGTGATCATAGTCTTAGTCATGAAACGTTATTTTGCCCCCGCGAAATTTTATCTTTTTCACTTTCACTATATTTAAATATATATGATGAGAAGTAATGAAACATGTAAACATTTTACGTAGATTTACACGTACATGTAATTTAAAGTATGTTTAACTAGGACAGACAAAAATATAAACGTTAAAAGCAAAATAAATATCAAATGGGAAGGACCTACACATCAATACTGAATGTGCGGCCATTCGATTGTGAAATATGCTTTCTTCATACATTTACAGGATTATATTAATAGAAAGGTGATGAGATTCGATATATTTAAATCATTGATTTAGCATATTACATAATCTTTTTCCCATACACCATGAAACACAGGATAAGTTTATTCAGGGCTAAGAGAAAGAACCCTTCACAAGGATACGGATGTAAAATCACTTATGCATCAAAATACGGTTCTTAAGAATTACGTTCGTGCATACACCAGCATTTTTTTTTGATTACGTGTTTTCTAAACCCCTTCCCGTTTGATAAAAAAAATAGTGTACATATACATAGACAGTGCGTCTTTATTACTACATACAGCTAAAAGAATCGGACATTAACAAAACTGATGAGGAAAAATCTTTAAAAAAAATTACATGTCACCATATGGAAAGCAACTATTTTGAGCTCAGAAAATGACACTATCAACATTAAAAACAAAGCATCACACGCACTTATATAAAAAAGATCTTTCAGCAAAGAATTAGGCTATAGTTTACATTATGTTCCTAAAACGTATTCACAGTCGGCAATAATGAATAGAAACAGCGATATTATATGTTAATATGAATAAACATACAGTACATGCAAGTCATTCGCGACAATACAATTGTTTACTAAAACAAGAAAAAAAACCCCAAATATATAATCACTGATAATCACTGATATTAAATATTCTCTTTTGGGAATCATATCTGAATGTTTCTATTTTCGAAAACATTTTTAAGTAATTGCACTTGTTAACAGCATAAATGTGATTAGTAAATTGTACAAAATCGTCTGCAATGCTCTGTGTTTGCTCTCGGTCATATATTTATGATTGAAAAAAACGACAAATTTAAAAAATCACAATGAATAAAAGAATAAAACTGGAAATTAATACATATTTCTAAAATTCTGAATACTAAGATTTTACTTTGCAGCAAAAAGAAACTACAAAAGTTTTTAATTTTGCTCACTGCGATCACTATAACGCTTTTATATATGTTGATCTCTCTTCATCTCATTTAATTGACCAGATGGCTTCCATGATTTCATCCAATTTGCTTTAGTAATTTAATAACAAACTCGCCACTTGTTTGATTACTAATAATTGTTAATTAACTATGTTTTTCGCCCTTGGAGTTGATCGTAATGAGAAGATCCACTGAGTTGACCCAAATTTTGGTATTCGGCGTTGTCCTCCACTGCTTCATATATCTCTTGGTTTTGAATGAAATCCTGAGGAGGAGAATTACAACTCATCGCCTCTTGTTTTACGTCTTGTCCTTTCCATTTGTTCTGTCTTGAAATCCTGTATCAATGAAATCAAATACTTTACAAAGAGTTATTTTGGCCCTGTTATATTGTGTAATTTTCGCACTTTTACAATTGCAAACAGTTTCGCCACGTCTTGAGCTTGATGAGACACAGTTGTGATTAAAGAGAGACAATTGGACACATTGGAATTCGCACAGTTTTAAATTCGCCCGCTGACAACGAAGGCAAAAGGGGCAAAAATTTCCCTGTATACAGTATATCTACTCGAATATGAGGCATATCTTAATACGTCTGTACTCCAGTGTCGTACGCCCAGGACATGTGTATTGTGTGTTTTTTTTTATTATCTTAGTTTCATTTAAGTTTTGAATGCAGGAAAATGGAACTTTTACAGGAAATGTAAAACTAAACATACCATATTATCATGTAGCCGTGGGCGATGAGACTGATACTAAGTGCTGCAATTACCCCATACAAAATAAACAGGATTTCCGAGTTTGAATCCTTCAATTTCTTATCTGTAAAGACAAGATAAGATATGTGTAGCACTATTACATTTTTCAAGCTAAGCAAATGCAGAATGTACAGTTCCCATATATTTTTAGTAGTCATGGATTAAACCACGTCTATTTCTTTTAAGAGTACGTGTTATATATATATATTAGGAATTCATCCCCGGATCAAGTGTTAGCGAGGTTAAGTTGATTACACCCCCCCCCCCCCCCCCCATTTTTGAAAATTTAAAATTATCAACTTCACATAGTAAAGTTATATACAAAATAGGTATTCATACCCTCCAAGAAAAGACATATATATCCTCGGATTTATATATCATGTTTAGCAGTACAATTAAATATTAAATTAGTCATTGAAGAAATGTATTGGACTATACGTTTTAAAACCGACTCGTAGTGTTATCACAGACAAAGACACTGAAAAATATAAATATAGTTATAACTGTACACTGAAATTCTTGAAAAAACTGTAAAACAAGGAAAGCAATCAGAGCTAGGACAAATGATTGTTCGTTTTGTACGATTTTAGACTTACATTTTTCCGAAATTTTCTCACAGCAAGAGAAACTTAGTTCATCACAAGTTTCGTTACAAAAATCTCCCAGCATTTCAAAAGCGCAACCATCTCTACAGGAACCATTCACATTATTGCAGGCATTGTTTAAACAATTAATATTGCATTCCAGAGAGCAGGTAGTTCCATAATGTGTCGCATCGCACACTGTTAAAAAAAATAAGTACATAAAGACCTTGTTTATAGACAATAAATCACAGTATATTCTATATGCATTAAATTAAAACTACTTTGTCATCATTTACATGTTATGAAACAATTTGATAAACACCATTTGAGTCACTCAAGTAAACGTGTTTTCTAATCGGTTAAGACCAGTTATGGCTATATCGCTTGTCGTTAGGGTAATACTTAGGTCTGTCATTTAGTGTTATTATATGTGATCCACTAAATAATTGTTTTATAACTATATTACTATGAAAAAAATATGAGTTTGGTTTTTTTTTTTATATTACTATACTTTAATTATTATTTCCTTCATATAGAATTCAATCACAGGATGGGAAACTGTTCAATTTTACATGCATTTTAAAAAACAGAATATTGCACGGTGTTTGTTTTTTATCACTTTCGATTAATTTCACAGGATGAATCTCTGCCATTCAGTCAATTGAAAGGGGACTGAAAGGTAACTGAAAAGTGACTGAATGGCATATTTGTGCCATTCAGTCACCTTTCCAGACCATTCAGTTATCATTCAGTTGACTGAATGGCAGAGCTTCATCCTGTGTTTTGTCCTGCTTTAGGTAACGTATTTGTGATTAAAATATATAAGCAATATTTTTGGAGTACTTGCCATCACAGATACGCCCTGTCCAGTTTTGTTTACATCCAGCATTGCAGGTTCCACTCTGTTGGTCGCATGTCCCTCCTACACACCCAAAACTACATGTGTTATTACACGTGCCTCCATACTGACCAGGTGTACATCCCTTTTTACAGTTCCCATTGCTTTTGACACAAACTCTTTCGAAACAATGCATCGGGCATTGTGAATTACAAGTGTCTTCCCAAAATCCAGACTTACAGCTGATACATTGTCCAGTTTTGCTGTCACAGTTTTTGCAATTTTCAGGACATTGAAAATAACAAGCAGGCCCCCAGTATCCGTTTCTACATCCATCAGTACAGTTGCCAGAGTCATCGCAGATATTACCTTCGCAAGTTGTGTTACATCCTAAATTGATAGAATATAATGCATTAGGAGAGTAGTTCAAAAAATACATGACCCATACCGGTTCCTTCCAATTTAAACACCTGGCGTTTTGGGGGTTAAATAGATTTTGAGAAAATTCGGTTTTTTTTTTATCAAAGAATAACTCCGATTGGTATTAAAAATCGAGTCTTTTAAGTCTAACAAATGTTTTTTCTAATAAGCTAATTTTGTCAACATCGTTTGTTAATAGGTAATATTTAGGTGTATTATAAAGTATTTCATATATTCTCCATCACATGACTGTAATTATATACATAAACCAGAAGGAATTTGTTTTGTTTTATATTGCCGGACTTTAATAAATTTCCTATATGTTTGCTTTATGTTATGATTACACAGTTTTGTAAAATAAAATCACAGGATGGGAACCGGTTCAAATTTACATGTATTTAAAGAACAAATAATTGCATGATGTCTCTCTCTTCTTACTTCGATCAAATTACAGACCCTGAAACGTGCTACTACACCACTAAAACGAACCATGCCGTTCCGTGCAAGAAACGAACCGTGCCGTTCACAAAACGGACCGTACCATTCACAGAGCGAACTGTACCGTTCCAAAAGCTTATCGAACCGAACCGTGCAACTGGTGTAGTAGCACGTTTCAGGGTTTGTTTCATGAATTAGATAAAGTATATTTAAATACTTAAGTATTTTTTTTCAGTACTTACCATCACAGATACGCCCTGTCAAGTTTTGTTTACATCCAGCATTACAGGCTCCACTTTGTTGGTCACATGTCACTCCTACACACCCAGGACTACATGTGTTATTACACGTGTCTCCATACTGACCAGGTCTACATCCTTTTTTACAGTTCCCATTGTTTTTGTCACACACTCTTTCGAAACAATGCACCGGACATTGTGATATACACGTGTATCCCCAATAACCAGACTTACAGCTGGTACATTGTCCAGTTTTGCTGTCACAGTTTGGTTCTTTACAATTTTCAGGACATTGAAAATCACACGCAGGTCCCCAGTATCCGTTTTTACACCCATTGGTACAGTTACCAGAGTCATCGCAGAGAATACCTTTGCAAGTTGTCTTACATCCTAAATTTAATACAATATGATGCATTTTTAGAGTAGTTCAAGAAATATATGCCCAATACCGACACCGTCCAATTTTCAAACAATTGTCGTTTTTTTTGGGCTAAATAAGTGTGGAGGAAATTCGGTTAAAAAGTTTTTAAAAGAATAACTCCGGTAGTTAATGAATATCGAGTCCTTTAAAATCATTTTTTTTTAACTTTGGGTCTAATCGGGTAAATAGACGCATCGGTGTAGCACTTACTAGATCATGAATACTCTGTATTACTTCAAAAAAAAAGTATGGTACTGGTAGGATCTGAACGAAAAAAGAGTCCTGTCTTATCTGCTCCCACTTTCATTTATTGAAACGCAAGTCTAGCCCGATTGTCAATAATAGTCACATTTAAAAATCTACTACATAAATACTTGTTAATCAAAAGTAAGAAAAAAAAATGTGTTTGCTTTATCTGTTGGGACTTAATTAAAAAGTTACACAGAAATTTTGGTTCAATTCGCCAAACCAAAACAAAAAAGTCCTAAACAAATTGGAGACACGACGAACCGCGTTATAGAATATCGCCCCCGTTTTTACCAGTAGGGGATAATAAAAAAAGTGTTTGAGCACTTTTTGCTATTTGCATGGTGAAATTGATATGTTCATATTAAATTAAACGTCGAGTCATAGTAACATAACAGAACTTGTTTGCTTTCAATTACACACTGATATGCAAACAGTAAAGCAAACGGTTATGAAAACATATAAATTATATATAAAATAGATATGTATTGTTGAGATTATAGAATGTAAACTACGAGCTATTTTTGTATTTAGTTGGGATATAAAAAAACCAAAAAAGCTGCTTTAATATATTGTAACCAAAATAAGGTTTGTTATAAACATTATTAAGTAAGTTGTGTTGTGTTAATGACTAAATACTTACATCAACATGAATGAAATCATCAATACTCTTTTCCAACAAATTTATGTCTTCCGTTTAAGACAGTATAATGCCTCTCTGTTTAAGGCATCAATATTATAATGACAAAGTTTTTTTGTTATCTAAAAATGGTCCAATATTCTTTGTAAATATTTTATTTTGAAGGTGTTATCAAACAAAAGTGCTCCATCAAAGAAAGGTTCAAATCTTTTATTATTGTAATTAATTGCACCTTAAATTTCACATTGGGGTCTATTGGCCGCGCATGTTTTATCCAGATACTGTGAAAAAAAACCTTGGAATTCATGCAAATCTTTTTTATGAATATATGCATAAACTTTCCTTCATTTAAAAATGAAACAAAAGTAATCATTTACCGCAGATATTTTGACAAAATTTAAGTTGTTATCTTTTCATCAAGGAAATAACTTTTTAAAAGTTTAAGGGGTAAAATAGTCAGCTTCTTTTATGTTGTCAGTCATGTAAATTTGGTTTAGTTCACTTTCGTTCTAACCTAGCAATTATTATCATGCATATTTAACTAAATTAGAATGATTGAACAATTGTTAAACATCCCACATTTATACATGAAATTCGTTAAACAGAGACGTGATGAATGCATAAACAGAATTGTGATGCCTTAAAATGTACAAAAAAATTGTATTCCTCGATATTTCAAAAATATCTAAGCATGAGTTATATATTATGTTTTTATTGGGATTTGACCTCGTTTGAATATTATAATAAAAATTCTTAACACAGACTATTCTATTTGAAGATACTTTGTTCCTGCTAAAATGTTCTTTATAGAAATATTGTTGAGGGTCGCGCTTTGTAACAAAAAAAGAAAGTGCATTTATTTTTTGAACACAATGAATGCACATTGTTGATTGATGGTTTGTTGGTCGCTTACTTGAGCTGAAAGCTCAATTCATCTTTACTGATCACTGTTTATTCGGCGTTCTACTTTCTGTATCTTTGCTAATGTTTTATATTTTTTACTTCTTTTTTCTTCATCACTTCGCCATTATTAAGCAGACCTCACAGAAAGCATCCAAATGTGAAGAAGATTCAAGCTAGCTAAAATAAAAGACCACGCCCTTTTTCAAGAGGAGATACCTTTGAACTCATGTACATTTGTTGCTAATTTAAATCAGAAAAAATAATTTAAACAGAAAAGCTTTCACTTGTGTGGAACATCTTGAGGTCGTGTATATTCAAATTTGTTATCGCCCAGGGAATTATGATTGGAACACAATAAAGAGTTGTGTGTGAGTTTTTATGAAGGGAAGTGTGCAAGATTCGATCTAAATTCTAGAAAATGTATTAGATAATTATAAACCTTAAAAAAAAACCCATATATGACATTATAAATAGTAGCATTACGTTTTGATACTTATGATCATTTTGAAGTTGACATGTTGTAACTTTTCTATCTAATAATTTACTGATGACTTTCGTAGTATCATGAAAAATAATGACCGAGATAAATCATTGTATGATTTCGGAAAAAATTGTTAACGAATCATCAATATTACAATATTAATTCATTAAATTTGAATTTAAATTTGGTTACCATAAACTTCTATTTCACAAATTTCAAGCATAGCTCCTGTAGTAGGATCATCTTCAGGACAGTCGTAGGTGGTCTCCACAATGACGTATCTAGCTGTGTGTTTACAAGGTAAGTCTATAATGTTTTGGGGAAGATTTGGGGCAGTTGTATTGTCCGTGTAACAACGAGTTCTCTGTGACGTTGTTGTTTCTGATGCTGTTGAGTTCGAGACATCTAGGTAAAATTGTCTGAACCGATACTGCTTCCAATCATTTGGATCATTACCTATTTAAAACAATGTAAAGAACATTTGAATGGAAAATTGAATAAAGAAAACAACAGCACTAATTACAACCATTTGGATGAAAAAGCAAAATGATTTTAAACACAAATGGTTTTTATTAAGGCAAATTGATATGCTTTGATGAGATATGACCAGAAGACAATGAATAAACACATTAGATCTACTAAGAGTGCACAAATATTGAAAGAAAAAAAAAATCTTTTATATATGAAAAATAAATAGACAGATGGCGTATTTGTTTAGACGTTGTCAAATCGTGTACACAAATTATATTGTCTATTTAGATTCTTCATTCAAACATATATTAACAACTTCAAGCTCATAATTTTAAAACAAATTGAAAATCCATTATACCACCATTCATCTTAAAATAATGTTAGGTGTACATTTTTAAAACAATCAATGCAATTCATACCTTGGTTTCTGTAATAAATTTTTACATTGTTTATTCTATAGGATTGTCCCAAGTCGACCTGTAGCCATGCCTTCCTGCGATTTAGCGTAGTATGAGCACAAGCAGTGTATAAGTCAAGCTCAATTTTCCCGTCATTGGCTTTTGATGCTATGCTTGTCTCATAGGTCGAACTTTGGGTGAGTACTGCTGTGGGTCTTCTACTCAGATTTTCTTGTAAAAAAGATACCATGTAGGCTATGACTCATATAAAGCAATAAATTGTTTAAAATAAATATCTCAAATTCTTATATAACATTATTAGTGCAACGTAAAAAATAGATCACCGTAACAATAGTCCTTCTATGATGAGTATGCATTCGTAACATACTTTAGTTAAAACTCTATTTTAACATCGTAACAATACTCTTTCTGTAGTAACTAAACTCGTCAATTTATCTATGCTAACACGATTTTGATGAAATATAGATATACTAGAAAACTCGCACAGATTCATTGATTCTAATCCCATCAATGTAAATCGTTTAGAAACTATCGTATTAATCACCGAATCAGAGCATCATCTTGCAACGAGATATTTGGTTTATTGTATTGTGATTTTTTTTTACTATTTATATATTGTTTTGTATTGTAAGATAAACAGGTATGTGCAATTCATCTTAGTGATTTAAGATACACCATGACAGGTTTCATTATCATGATTAGAAATAAACATGATGGGAGTAATTTAGTGCTTTAAAGTATTATAAAATTTGAATATAAAGATATTTTTCGAATCTTGCCCCGAATCTTGATGTTCGATTACAAAACGTTATCTCGCTATCACGGTAAAGTTATACGCTCTACAAGGGGATAGAAATCTAAGATAAACTTAGTCAACGTAAAATAGAAGAAAGTAAAATTGTAATTTAAAAACAAAAAAGTAGAAGCAACCCATTATCATACACATGTAAAACATTATGAACAAAAATTACTTTACCATAGCAGAAAACATAACCGTTGAAACCAACGATTAAAGTCCAGAGTAAAACAATCATTCTGGGAGGCAAGTTTTCATGACCGCCCGTCCACGTTAGCGATAAAGGAAGAGGAAATTTAAATGAAAGTAAACTGACTTGAAAACGACAACAAACCTCGCTTTGTGTGTTGTCTTACTTTCATGTTAATGATAAAGGAAAAGGAAAATTAAATGAAAGTAAACTGATTTGGAGATTTCCACGTTTTTTTTTCAGCTAATAAAAGTTTGGTCATTTGGTTTTTGTTTTTTTTTTTGGTATCCTGGGTTTATTTTAAGATAGAGAGGTCACAAGCTCAAGTCAATTTTCATTCATGTCAAAAACTGCTTTTTAATATCGAAACACCTATATTACCAGTTTCGTATGTTAGTACAAGTCAGTTGACCATGAAAGACGGTCTAAACGAAATCTCTGTTAGGTAACCTGAAGTATATAAGTGCTACATAAAATTATGCTTAAACTGATAAGGGGTACATTTAATTTTAATTTTTTCTTAATATAATAACACTTTGAGATGCATGCAAAGTAGGTTGTTGAATCGATGCATCAGCTGAATTGATTTCAAATATCTATTCTGATTGATAAAAAGAAAATGTCTTTAATACCTTCATCAAGAATATTTGAGCTGGATCTGTATGTTTCAAGGTAGAGCGGTTTTAACAAGAGCATGGACTTTCACTGTGATGTTCCTATCTAGTTTGCTCATCAAAACAAGCTGTCAAATATTGACATCCTTCCTTCTAATTCGCCCACATGCACCTGAGAAATAGACCCCCCCCCCCAACCCATTGCTTTAAAAATTGAAAAGCATCTGGGGATCTATTCACAAAAATCGTACGTTTAATCGTTGACGTTTGTTTGACGTAAAATTTTTTCGTAAGATTCTCGTTATTACGGGCTGCACGGAGGCGGTTCGTTATTTGATACACATTTAAATTTTGTAACTGCGTTTCTGCGGGATAGCTTTTTTATTGAAATACATGTAGAAATATGTGTAATGCCTGTTTAAAACAGTACATAGTTTTTGTTTTACTCGTAAATGAAAAGTTGGTCATTGCGTTAGACGCGTTTTTATTGAGACGTAATCATACTCGGAAAGTTTCGGGTTTTTCATTCTTTTCAAAACATGTATCGGGAATGGTATACGGGACATACTAAAGACCTGAAATACTAAAGACCTGAATGACATAAAATGTAATATAAATGATGTATTTGAATTTCTATGTGCTGCGTCTAGAAAAACCTTTGAGTGTCTTTTTATTATATTTTCATGTGGTATGCGGTAGAAAAACATATATCATCAAATGACATCATTATCAATTAATCACGCAAAAATATGAGAGAACTGAAATTTGAATTAACCTG